>NC_087250.1:23920000-24198000 GCF_037042905.1 Lytechinus pictus
CCGGCGCGCGTCCGGAATCATAATGTAATTTGCCACGCACAAAAATAACTGTTTTTCGTGGAGGGGTATGCGGCAAGTGCGATGCAAAGAAAATGGTTGGTAAATATAAAATAATTTTACCATATTCATAATTTTCATAATATTTGGAATAGCAAGTGCGAATTTTTCTTGATTGTATTTCCTCTAGTTGTCATTTTTAAAGCACTGAAATAAAGGTGTCCGGCAATAGGATACACTGCCATACGGTACCGGGCCGGGCCGTTAGCCCTCCGCCTCCGGAACTGAGCTGGCCTGGACCACTCCTAGTACCAATGAGGTCCAAACATTAGCATGTATGGACCTGGTGGTAGCTGGTCGCGAGGTTCAACAAGAGTCAAGAAAAATAATCATCTGTCATGTCTGTGCACTGATAAAAAGATTCAGTGGTTACAAACTGAGCTGGCAGCTACCATTTTTTTATTTAATTGAATGGATGCTTTTGATTTTGAAGCACGCCGTCTCGAGACTCGACGTCTCACTCTCAGTCATTTTGAGTCAAGACTCTGTCTCTATCTCTGTATTCAGCTCCAAATTATGTCTCTTTGACTTTAGGTTGGCCGGATCATGTCCTGGTGGGTCAGCGTTAGCATTGAGGACTCCTTCCTTGATGATATTTAGAAATATTTTTACATAGGCCTAGGCCTATACTTAATTTTACTTTTTCATCCCGGAGCCTTGAAATGCTTGCCATATGCAAACATAACATGACAATTGGCATAAATAATCGAGACTTTTCAACAAGGTCAAGGATGGATTTCCCTAGGAAATTCATATTTAGAGGGTGAAATTGGTTTGTTTCTCTTGATTGTATTTATCTATGAACCTTCATACGCATTAGGGTTTATTGGGGGGTTAAAAATATGTTAGTATAAATAGAAAAAACGAGAGGTTGCTTACCAGACCGATCTCATGTAGATCCCTCAATCCATTTGTAAACACTGCAAATTATACAATAGGCTTGACCCTTGAACTGCTTCGTTATGACGTAGCTTCGATAAGCGGTTTTACAAAATGCCGTTTTGAATAACAATTTATAGATAAAGATTATTATTTAACAAATAATAAAAATTGAAACTTGATTATAAATAATTATTTAGTTGGATAAATATCTCGTTTTGGAGATCACAAACATTGCCCAGATTTTGGCCAGAATGTTGAAATTTTAGGACAAAATGCATGAAATAAAAAGATAGTTGTGCTTTGCGCTCACATTATTTAATTAAGTCTCAGATTATTATATATTCATGTTGATTTATAAGAATAAAGCTTAAAAGTGACTATTAGGACTACCCTTTCAAAGAAACAAACAAAAATCAAGCGGCCGATCAGGGAAAATGTAGCTGAAAAAACTTCCGGGCCCCCCTATTGGCGAAGGCTGGATCCGCCCCTGCAATGTAATAAGATTTGCATTCAAATAAGTTCCCTCGCCTGAGTTAGCTACAGGCCTCCCTCCACAACTAATTTGTAAGAGGCTGGCAACCTAATTTAGTCAAACTTGTACAAATGCAAGAGTGCTTTTTGACTAACAACCATTTGTGTCTAATTGTTTAAGTTTGACCTTGTAATTTATGTTTCTAATAAATTCTTGTTTGAACCTTGAGTTGTGTATAAATAAGATGTTAAGTGTGCTTGATTGTTATTATTATCAATATTAATATCAATAAATTAATATTATTTTCAGGTGTGGGTGATCTATTCATAGATATGACTAAGGATTGAGGAAAATGCAGGAGTGTCCAGTTAAAGTAGCAGTCAGGGTAAGTACTACGGACCGTCCCACAAAAAGGAAGCCGGGGGCCGATTGCACGAAAGGGTCTTTCCAAGGACCGTCTTTCGTGTCGCCCATCTTTTATGATACGCCATGTGAAACGCATTTCAAATAAATTATCTGCAAATATATTTTATTTGTCCGTTAAAATAAACAAAATATTTGTTTATAAAATGATATGATATCTCATGAAATTGTATAAAATTTGATTTAAAAGCAAGCTTACGAATTTTATTTGTTTATCATAAATTTCAGAAACACCCCGCTTATAGCGCATCATAAAAGATGGGCGACACGAAAGACGGTCCTTGGAAAGACCCTTTCGTGCAATCGGCCCCGGGATTCCAAGTTATTTTTGTCTACAGGGCCAAATGATTTATGGTCTTTCATTTACATAATCATGAAATTACATACAAATTGAAGCATTTCTTCTATATTTTAATACCAAATGTGATATGAATAGGGTGAGCTTAAAGTTCATGGGGGGGGGGGGCGCTCACATATAATGGTGGTACATGTATGGGGACGTGCCACTTTGATGACCCCCTTTTTCAGACCTTATTTTCAGTTCTCTAGATACCCGAATCAATGACAAAATTTCCATTCAGAAGCCGCCCCGCACGCAAGACCCCCGTTATGAAACGTCTCAGTTCCTTTGCCCTCCCAAAATTGTCCAGCATCATCATCAATCATCACCATCATCAATCATCATCACCACCATCATCATCATCATCGTCATCATCAATCATCAATCAACATCATCGTCATCATCAATCAACATCAATCATCATCATCGTCATCATCATCATCAATCATCAACCATCATCATCACCATCATCATCAGTCATCTTGTCTTTATTATCATAATCTTTTACTTTGTATTTTTGTAAAATGCGTTTAGGTTCGCCCTCTGCTAGCCCAAGAGCGTCTTCATCACCATGAGTTATGTGTGAAGGTCAACTCCAAGGCTAATCAGATAGTGGTTGGCAAGGACAGGGCTTTCACCTTTGATCATGTGATGTCATCAAAGACTTCTCAGGTACGATGATCGGTTTCATGACATTTCCTCTGGCGACAATTGCTCCGCTCAAAATTCAAAACACTCATCAAATGACCAACTTCAACCCTGGGTTTAAAACCATACCCTACCCTAAACCTAACATAAACTCCTAATGCAATTCTTACCCTAAACCTACATCTTAGATGAAATTAAGCCCGCAGCAATTGTCGCAGGAACAAATGTCCTGTCACATTGGTTCTATTTCAGTTCAGTTCAATTCATTTATTTCCATTTCAAAATCACAGGATAAACAACATTTTATAAAGTCTGTCACATAAACATACCTGTATATATACACGTGTTTCCCATTATAAAGGAAATACAGAAGTTAAACCCCAAAGTTGAGTTTGTCAAGATATCTTCCCCTAAATCAATTCAACAAACATTTAATTGAAATAGTTAAGGAATTTGAAAATTCTTTACAATAAGTCATTTTGAAAGTTGCTGTAGAGCAACTTTTCACAGATAATGACATTTCCTTTGCTCAAAATGGATAGTACTCTATTAAACATTATTTTTAAAAAGAAGATGTTTGAGTTAAGTTTGATAGACGTGTATGAATCAGGTAAGAATTATTTACATCCAGGACCGACCTTTTACATCACCATCCGAAAGACATGACCAGGGCTCAAACCTCAAACGTCTGCATCAATTTGTAACTTCCCCAATGTAGCTTGAATTACAGGCGCACGCCACAACACCCAGTTTGCCTGGTATAGCAATAAAGAGTCAAACTCGATATTTTTCTTTTATAGTTCCCTTTATTGAAACACTAAATCATTATTTATTTATTAAAACATCTTTCAACAGGATAAAACATTAATCAGCTCGCAGGCTGTTTGACATAATGGTCCTGCATAAAGAGAGAAATACATACATTAAAAGGAAAGATTACAAATAATTATGAATAATTATATACAGCAAAACTAAAATTCAAATAATGCTAAAAGTGAAACATCAGAAAGAAAAAACAACAAACAGTGAGATTTGTCTTATAGTAAGATAAAGAAGTGAAGGAAAAAGAAAGAGGTTTTATACATCGATATGAAATCATGTTAAAACAGAAATAGGCCTCAATATAAAGAATAAATAAAGAACAAATAAAGAATATTAATACTGATAAGCAGTGCCATAATTATGATAATTGATAAAAATTAGATGTGTATTCGTGGGTAATCATGCTAAAAATGACAATACTATAAGTATATACGAACGAAAATAGAAAAGTAAAAAAAAATTCTTATTGATCCATGTAAGAAGTAATTCAAGCTTCTTTTAAAATATCACTCTTTATCTTACGTAAACTGCATTTGCATATCTCCTTGAATTATTACATTGTAGTTTGTACTTATTTTACACAAATAATAAAATGTTTTTGTTTATTTCTGCTTTATAGGAATTAATCTATCAAACCTGTGTCGACAACCTCATCTCCAGTTTCTTTGAGGGCTACAATGCAACAGTATTTGCATATGGCCAAACGGTATGTACCCTATCATCGTGTATCTAATTTTATGTATGAAATAGTTTGTAGTTAGCAACCTCTGCTCCAGGATTGTATGTGGTACTGTTTGATAATGCTAGCGATTCTAAAGGGGAAGAAAATGCTTTTATTTTATCTTCAGTATTTCCAGGCAAATCATTTCACACCTGCTCCTGAAAAAAAAAAATTGTCATCGTGGACCAGTAAAACTTGAATTTTATGCATTAAAAAAAAAATTATATTAGCTTTCTTAATCTTTGATGGATTTTCCTCAAAACTTCATCAATATTTGTATAATACAATTTTTGTCAGGGTGAACTTCCCACTTTAAGTGGGTGACTTGGGTAATATTTTGCAAAGTACTTGTCAGTGATTTGCACTAATTAATTTGCTCTGTGTCATCAGATAGCTTTCAGTAGCTTCTATCCATTGTTAGTGAAAATCACTGACTATTTTAAAATGTTTTTTTTTTGTTTCATGAAATATCCCCACATCGTTAGCTTTGGCTAGAATTGGATGCAGACCTGTCTAAAACACTTGTGCAACTATGAGAATAAAGAGTTTCAAACTCTACACATTCTGAGCATATTTTTATTACATTGGTGACTTTTCTTTGATTCTATAAAGTTTATGGTTCTAATTCATGAGCAATTTCTCTCTGTCCCTCTCTTACTGTTTGTATGTTTCTCTCTCTTTCTGTCTGTCTTTCTCTCTCTCTGCCCCCTTCATTCTCTATCTCTTTATTTTAAAATGATACTGGCTCACATTCCCAGATATGGTTAGCCAACTGTACCATAATTGATTATATTCATTTCAATTCATTTTCACTATGATCTAAGTTTGCTGTAATGTTCGTTTCTAATTCATGATAAATAATTTCCAAGATAACATATGCCCATGAAAGAAAATAGGCCCGTATTCTGAAGTTGGGTTTAACTTAGACCATGGTCTAACTCTGTGCTAGAATTATGGCTAGCCAAATGTTTCAAAATTTTGTTTACGGTGAATGCTTCTCATGTTTACTGTGCTCTTTACTAATTCTTTAATGGTGAAGACAACTTTTTTACTTATCCTTCCCAGGCAGTTAATAATGTTTTGGGAGTCAAATGAGCTGATACATTGACCTCTACTGTTATAGATTTATGTAACAACTGGCTTTCCATAGTTAAACCACAACTTAAAACCAGAGTTCGAATTAAACCTGACTTCAGAATACGGGCCATAGTGTACTGTGAAACCACTGCACTCTTATTCTTTGCCATGGAAACCTTCAGAAGTTATAAATAGTTTTCAATCGTGTATTTTCTTCACTTCAAGGGATCTGGTAAAACATTCACCATCGGTGGCGCTGATGTCATCAACATCCCTGAGAATGAGCAAGGCATTATACCGAGGGCCGTAGGTCACATCTTCGATAATATCAGGGTAAGGACTTAACTTATTTAGATGGAGCCAGAGGCATTATGTTCGTGGGTCGTCTGTCTGTCCGTCCCATTTTTGTTTTTGTGAAAACTCAAGAACCCTTCAACAGATTGATTCCATATTTAGATTATATATGTATATGACCATAAACTGATTAGTGTGTGTGTGGGGGGTATGGAGTATAAAGTCATTTGTAAGTCATTAGGTATGCTTGTATACTGCTAATCGCAGTCCTCCCAATAATAAATAAATAAATATTGAATTTAAAAGCATTAATTTCATTGTTTTCTGCATCCTTCTGTTATGAAATCCTAAATCCTCCTCAGCAGAGAAAACAGGGTTCGGACTATTTTGCCCCTAAAAGGGCCCTGGAAATTGAAAGAAGAACCCCAGAAAATTCCCAATCACTGCAACGCTAAAGTTTATCCAATGTTGCATATTTATACAGTAGGTTGTGAAAAGTAGCCCATGAAAATGATATCATTTTTTTTAAAGCCTGCTTCACCGTATCATCTATTACAGAGCTACCAAGTAGTAAAGATTTTCCATATTTTGTACTGAAAAATTAGAATACTGATGGTTTCATGCAAAATACTGATTTCTATAAAAGTTCTAGCTTTATGTGTTATCCTATGGTATTTCTTAGAAAAGTCTGATTTCCTAACCAAAATAATGATTTTTCAGCTTTTAAAATGGTGGAATGTTCTTATTCAGGTCTTTGTACTTAGTTTCTTTCTGTCTATTTCTCTGCAGAATAACCACAACCGTGATTTCACAATCCATGTGTCTTACATCGAGGTTTATAAAGAAGATTTGAGAGATCTATTGGACATGGAGACTAGCAGTAAAGATATGCATATCAGAGAAGATGACCAGGGAAATACAGGTTAGAGAGAGAGAGAGAGACAGAGAGATATACAGAGAGCATCAGAGCGTGCAAATAATAATAATAATATAGGGTATTTATATTGCGCACATATCCACCTTGTTAGGTGCTCAAGGCGCTCCTATATTGCCCGGCTAAGCTAGGCTTTCACAGCGCACACAGCTTTTTGAGGAATTACTTCCTACCGCTACTCATTTACCTCACCTTGGTTGAGTGCAGCGCACTGTGGGTCAGTTTCTTGCTGAAGGAAATTATGCCATGGCTGGGATTTGAACCCACGACCCTCTGTTTCAAAGTCCGGAGACTAATCCACTGGGCCACAATGCTCCAAAAGATTGAGATAGAAACACCATAAGAGAAAGGAATAGAGAAAATGATAGAAACAGATAGAGGAAGAGAGAAAGAAAGTGCAAAAGAAAGGGAATTTGAGAGTGAATGGGTGGGCAAGATTTAGAAAGATGATTAATAAAACCAACTGGATATGTAAATCTTTCTAGAAATAAAGTGAAAAACTTTATTTTTTTCTCATAGTTTTTCATAATCGATTTTCATCATCATTTTGTTAAATTTGATTCCTAGTTATCCTTGGTGCGTCGGAGGTCCCATGTAGTTGTTTAGATGATGTCCTACGTTGCCTGGAGATAGGCTCCGCCCACAGACACACAGGAGCTACTAACATGAACGAGCATTCCAGTCGATCACATTCCATCTTTACTATCCTCATGGGTGAGTTTGTGCAATACTCTCTTTTTGACCTTGTTGCATGTGATTACAACAATTTCCTAGTCAGTAAAACTAAAAGAAGATATACATTGTTTAGGTGATAGAATTCAACTGCTCTCATTTGAATTGAATTTAATTGAATGTATTTATTGTCCTGTGTAGAAAATTCCTTTCACATCGGGTTTACAAAATAACAAATACATATGCACATACACAGAATGAATAGACTTACAATACCGTGGGATTGCATACACATACAAAATGCCTTATACGTTATTTCAAGTATAATTGCAGATATATAAATTAATTGATTATTCAAGTATTAATTGATTTGTGATTCCATCTCCAGCCAGAATACGCGGGTGGGGGGAGGGGGGGGGGTGGAACGAGTATTGCGAGGAAGGTAAATTAAAGGTGAAGGAGTATTCAAAAGGGGCGGGGTTAATTACCTCATAGTAAGCTAAGTACAATTCCCCGTTCTATCTGATAACTGTATATTAAAGACATGTTGAGAATTGGGGACGAATGACTGCCTAAAACGTCCTCTGTTAGTACGGGAGACACAGAGGCGAACACCAGACCTATTGAAGTTATTGTGACCTGAGCAAGACATTTCTGTAGACTAAAGATAAAACCTTCCAGTGTAAGATATTCCATTATCAAGCTATTGAAGGTATCATTCAGACCAGAGATGATAATCCTTCCCTCTCTCAGTGCAAAATCTTCAGTATAAGGCTATTATTTTTTTTTTGCTGTTGCACGCCACGTGGTTTCATTCAGAACAGAGATATAAAAAAAAAATCCTCCCATAATAACCCTATTATTTTCCAATAGTGTATATATGGTTTCAATCAGATAAGTGATAAATAAGAGAAGGCCACTTCTAGTGTGAAATGCCCCTTTATAATCAATTATAACTCTACTGCTTTACATGGTATCATTCAGACCAGAGATGGAGGGCTAGTGCAAACTCACCCTCCTCCTCTCCTGTCATCTCCCCTCGTGGCGAGGATGAACTCTCCGACGATGATGACAGCCACGACTACCATTTCATGTCAGCAAAGTTCCATTTCGTTGACCTTGCTGGATCCGAGAGGGCCCATCGTACCGGCAATGCAGGGGAGAGGTTCAAAGGTTAGTACGCGATGTAGTTCATGCGTAGAAGAATAATTATCTATTAACCAAGGATATACTCGAGGCCAAAGTTTGCATAGAAAATAAGTATGTCTGTTAATTTGGTCAAGTTCAATGGGTGATTTCAGGTTCAGTGTTGATCTTTTTGGTGTTGGTGTTAGGTCATTTATTTATATAACCATAACACCAAACATAAAATGAATTTGGTCCCGAAAAGTCACTCATTAGGTGTTGAGCCGTAAATATTGTGATTCGTATCATGTTTGTAAACTTAGAATAGGTTTTGGAGCAAGGAAACACGATCCAAAACGTGCTTCCAAATTCAACAGCATCACCAACATAAACACCGGACCTGATATCACCCATTAACTCATCATAACCTCTGACTTTCTTTCCTTAATCCATCAGAGTCTGTGTACATCAACAGTGGTCTGCTGTCATTGGGCAACGTGATCAGCGCCCTCAGTGACCCAAAGAGGAAAGCCACGCACATTCCGTACCGTGATTCTAAGATCACGCGACTCCTGAAGGACTCGTTGGGCGGGAATGCCAAGACGTGCATGATCACCTGTATCAGTCCTTCAGCCGTTAATTTTGACGAGACGCTGAATTCGCTGAAGTATGCAAATAGGGTGAGTTCATGTGGAAAGAAATGATACGAATAGCATTATTCAGCTCTCTTATAGCACTTAAATCATCAACGACATTCCTGAGCATTTTACAGGTATATTATTACATTTCCCCAGTAATGCGGCGTGTTTCTACAGAGAATCGTTAAACAGTATTACCCGCTTTAAGTATCCAGAATTCTGTAAATCTTCCCTGTTGAAACAGACGCAATGCGGTTTATCGGTAAGCTGCATTGCGCAAAATAGAGTGAAAAAATATATAAGGCTTTGAGAAAGTACAGTGGAATTATTTATCCGAGGTTGGTCTGGCAATTACTATTTTTCTCGATTCGCCCCAAGGGAAATATAGTAATTTTGCCAGTCCAACCAAGATTGATAATTCCCACTATGCTTTCGAATGAAACGCCTGATATATTTGTTTTATATCCTACTTTTAATAATTTATAACCAAAATCTATGCGCTGAGCTTGCAAAGTTCGGTTACTTGTGTTGAATTACCTACTTTTCTCCGAGCCACCGCGCTCAGCGGAACGCAGATTATTGCCTGCGCCGACGCATCACAGGACTTGCCCGGGAGAGAGAGAGCTCGCTGGCCGGTGCGCCCGAGAGTTTAGCTAAATATCCAGTTTTCTGAAATAATGATGTCAAAATATTGGTATAGCAAAAAATATATCGAGGTCTGACGTCATGCAACATCATAGTTTAAATATATTTGGTCACATGATGCTATTTGAACCAATCAGTATACAGGATTCAATCAAGGTAGGATATAATTTGTCATAACCACCTCTGGGAGGTGGTTATTACCATGTTCCGCGACGCGGAATGTGAGTTAATCTGATTATTCGCTCTGTAGACACAGGTTAAAAGGGAGATACGGTTTTTCGATTCCGGAAAAGATAAACAGTTTTTTAACGATTCTCTCTAGAAACACACCAAATAATTTCTGGCTTGCCCACCCACCCACTCCCTTGGGGGCATTCCCACAAGAGTTCTAAGACTCAATTGCTAGGCATACTACTTAGGGTAACCATTCAACACCTGGGTGGAGAATTGCAAATTGTGGATTGATGCCTTGCCGAAGGATGCTATGCCGTGGTGGGATTCGAACACGCAACCCTCTTATTACAAGGCAAGGGTCAGAACCGATAAAACACGACTTTCCCGCGGTGACATGCAGTGAACCCTTTGTATATAAAGACCAGCCAAGGAAGACAAGACAGTTCCATGACATTTGCTCCGGCGACAATTGCTCTGCTCTAAATTTTGCACACTAATCGAATAGCCATCTTCAAATCTGGGTTTAAAAATATACTATACCATAAACCTAACCCTATTGCGACCCTTACCCTAACCCTACATCTTAGACGAAATTAAGCCCAGAGCAATCGTCGCAGGAGCAAATGTTGTGTCACCGACATGACAAATGGTCTTTGAGAGCAGGGGCCCGTTTCATCAAGGACTTGCAACTGTTGTAACTTTGCCAATATGGCAACTACCATGGTAACCTTGATTCTGATTGGCTGCTTAGCCCTGTTACCATGGTAGTTGCCAGTATGGCAAAGTTACAACAGTTGTTAATCCTTTATGAAACGGCCCCAGGTCGACTTTAAGGACATGTTCCTGTAATACATGTTGTGATTGGGAACATTTTTTTTTGTTTTCAAAGCCGTCAGTTGAAAAAAAAAGATGCCCTTTGATCAGTCTTTATAAAGCGATGTGTTTTGGCATCCTGTATTGTAACTACCTTGGTAACCTTGATTGTGATTGGCTGTTGAGTCCTGTTACCATGGTAGTTGCCATAATTACAAAGATACCAAAGTCTTTACGAATGGGGCCCCTGAACTTGACTTTTCTCTCTTTTTCAATTCAGGCTCGGAATATCAAGAACAAACCAATCGTGAACAAGGACAAGCAGGCGACCCGAATAGCTGAAATGCAGACCGAGATACAGGCTTTAAGGGATGAACTACAAAGGCATAGACTGTCGACAGCTAACACTGAATCGGTGAGTGGATAAAGACACATGGTTTTAGAGACGAGCTACAAATTCATAATCTCACTACAGCTAGTACTGAATTAAAGAAAATGAACTTGTTGGTTTTATTTTCTAAATCTTCTGTATGAAGACAAAGTTTTCTATTCACATTTTTCTGAGGATTCATGAAGGTCCTTGGAAGAAGGATATCTTATCTTTGAATGTTACACATTAGTCTTCAAGTACAGACTCATATTTGACACTTAAACCAATATTATACCATGTCTCAAGGGAAGACTAGATGCTGAAGGCTCTGTTTGTAGCCAGCCACAGTACATAGTGAATCTAGTCTCACTTCTTCAGACTCTGCATTATGCACTTTGCTTTAAATATTGTGAAAACCAAAGGTCTGTACCTGCAGACAAGTTACACACCTCCACGAGAAGTGCTTTTAATTGTTCTTAACTCATTATTATTAACTCATGTTCATTATTTTTGTTTTCTTTTAACAGGGACTAGATACAGTACGAGTGCAAGATCTGGAAGAGCAAATTGCTAGGTAAGATGGGCTATATAGCTCCGGATTGGAATGAAACTTAAAGGTCAAGTCCACCTCAGAAAATAGTTGATTTGAATCAATAGAGAAAAATCAGACAAGCATTATGCTGAAATTTCATCAAAATTGGATGTAAAATAAGAAAGTTATGACATTTTAAAGTTTCACTTATTTTTTACAAAATGTTATATGCACAATTTAGTCACATGCAAACGAGAGAATCGATGATGTCCCACACTCTCTATTTCTTTTGTTTTTTATTGTTCGAATTATACATTATTTCAATTTTTGCAGATTTGACAATGAGGACCAACTTGACTGAATCATAAAATGTTAAGCAATGGTAATTCAACATGTTCAGGGAGAAATAAAACTTTGTTTCACAGGACAATGAGGAGAGAATTAGAATATTTCATATATCATTTAATAAAATACAAAAGAAATAGTGAGTGAGTGATGTCATCAGTTCCCTCATTTGCATACCGACCAGGATGTGCATATAACTGTTTTGTGAAATTAAGCGAAACTTTGAAATGTCATAACTTTCTTATTTTACATCCAATTTTGATGAAATTTTCAGTGTTATGCTCGTTGGATTTTTCTCTTTTTATTCAAATCAACTTTATTTTGGGGTGGACTTGTCCTTAATAAAAAAGGATGATTGTAACTATTTGCTACCTTTTTAAACACATCTTTATCACGTTAATTCATGAAAGAGTGTGATCCGATTCCATTCAGCTTTCATTCTCAAGTCCAGCCCCCCACCTGCCCCTTCCCCCTTAAAAGATTCCAAGAGCTATGAGTGATAAGTCTCTCTGCTTAAAAACATAGGTTCACTTTTCAAGTTTAACTTACTTATTTAAAAACCTCCAGAACTTTGATATGTGTCTTATATGATATTTTTCGTATGGATGACAAAATACTCCCAGAAAGAAGAAGAAAAAAAATCAAATTTGTGCAGACACTTCCCAAGATTTGTGTGAGTGAAATATCATTTTATTTTGGTTTATGGTTACTCTCGTAGGAACTTAGCATGACAGCGTTTTGCTGGTAAACGCCAAGCTGGTATATAACCAATTACATAGGAAACGTTAATCAGTCATAGTGGAGACCTTATAGATGATAGATATTACTCTCGGGCCTTTTTACCAAAGTGGAGACAATGGCAGAGTGGGGATTCGAACCCACAACCTTGTGATTATGAGTCCAATGCTGTATCACCGCTAGACTACATCTCCTGGGGACTGTAACATAGTATATGAAATAATATTGTAACAGTGTTTCTGGTCACTTAATTTTTATCTTTTTTGAATGACTAAATAATGATATTCGGGAGAATTTTTTTTTTCAGGGCTTCGTTTTTATAACATATCACAGACACAGGTGACAAGGGGGACCTTGCAGCTCAGTTTTTTTTAAAAGTCGAATCGTTTTTAATTAATGCCTTTTTAATCGCACAGATATCGGAATGAGCTGTCTCACTTCCGTGTCTGCACAGACGAGGCCTCCAAGATCTTCTCTGGCTTCCAGGACAGCGATCGTCTGACCAAAGCCCAGCAGACCGCGGTCAATAACTGGATGGACCTGGCCAATGAGATGAAAGATGCCTTACGGTCGGCCACGCCCCTTGACCCCGCCCAGTTTGGACCGGTAGAAGGACAGGAGAAGATCTGGGAGTTAGAAAGCAAACTCAAACAGGTGAGAGCCTTGTGGCCCAGTGGATTAGTCTCCAGACTTTGAAACAGGGGTTTTGGGTTCAAATCCCAGCCATGGCGTAGTTTCCTTCAGCACCCCCATTGTGCAGCACTCAACCCAGGTGGGTGTTTTATAAAGCTGTTCGTAAGATACGAATGACTTTACGCACGACTGGTGATCCTTTCTTGTTCTATGTGATATCCCTAGGTAAGTGAGTTATGACCTAAGAACGTGTTCCAGTCGTGCGTAAAGTCGTGCGTAACTATACAAACAGCTTTATGAAACACCCACCTGGTGAGGTGAATGAGTACCTGGCCGTTAATTGCTTGTGTGCAATAAGGCCACCTGGCTAAAGCAGGGGTAATAATATCCTCGTCCTTTGGAAGTGCATAGAGATGTTATATCATTGGAAGATAAAGGTGAAACAAGAACTGTTTGAGCAATGTATTTTCAGGGCCCCGTCGTTTAAAGAGTTGTGATTGATCTGATCAACCACAACTATGGAAAGCCTGCAACATCAACATCTAAAATGCATGGTTATTTAAATTATTTTTTAAGATATGATGTGTATTCATACATTCATTATTTTCTTGACAATTCAGTGTACTTCTCTTTGTTCACAGAGTACATTGAGGAAATTTTCTGAAGAAAAAATGATGACATTGATGGATTTCCATATAGTTGACGTTGATTGGAACAATCATAACTTTGTAAGACGGGGTCCTGATTGATGGCATGCTCTTGTCTGATAATCTATTTTTTATTTTTTTCCCCAGGCATTGGCTGATCTAGCGAGTGATGAACAGATATTTGCTGATAAGAGAAGAGAAAATGAAGATCTTTTAGCCAGACTCCAAGATATGGTATGAGAAAATAGACGTACGGGGGTGAAAAATACATGATATTTATTCCAGGGGGGTGTTTCACAAAGATTTAAGTATGACTTAAGTCACACTTAAATGCCTACGCGTACATGATATGGAAAGCGGGATCTTATTGATAGATACGCAGTAGTGCGTGCCTTTTCACTACGGTATGAAAGAGCCTTTCATACCGTACGAAACTCGGTATTTAAATGCGACTCTAAGTCATACTTAAATCTTTGTGAAACACCCCCTGGATCTTTTAAAATTTAATTTATTCAAATGCATGTGAAAGTGTTAACACTGAAATTTAAAAGAAAATGATTACATAATGAATGAAGGTAAAAAGAAAGACAGAATGAAAAAAAAAGAGGAGTAAAAAATGAATACTTTTCAAAACATAAATATGTAATGTTTCTTTGTTCTTTTACTGAGGTACATGTATCTTGTACTTATATTTATTTTTTCCCTTCTTTCTTAGCGCTTTGAAAGTTATGAATAAAGTGCTTTATAAAATTTGTATATTATTATTATTATTATTAATGAACATTAAATGAAAAATATAATAGACTGAAAAGTGCAAGTTTGTATTGTTCCTGAGCTATAATTAGATTCATTCATTAAATGGGCATCATTCCAGTTAAATCCAAATACTAAACAAAATTTGAATCATGTTCCTTTTACACGAGTGTAGCACAATTTGACCATCCTGTTATTTTCTAAAAACATTTGGCTATTTTTCAAATTTCAGACTGGAACTACTTCAAAATGATTCTCTGTTGTGTTTTCTTTTTCCAACTAAATAGAACAAAGGCATAAACAATTATTCCAAATTTTGTCGCTATTTTCTATCTCGTTTGGAGTAGTTCTGCTCTTGTTTGATTGAGTGTAATGACACAGTGTTTTATTAACAATGGTTTTGTTTAAAAAATGTAATAATAATTTTTTTGCAGGAATCTGAAAGAGATCGTTGCTCCAATGAACTAGAGAGGGCGCTAGATAATGTCCATCGTCTAGAGGGCGCCCTCATTGAACAGCAGACTAAAATCACAGAGCTTCAGTCCCAGTTAGGTCATGAGGTAAGGCTCCTGTCTTTATCTCATTCTGAAAGAAATGTGTGTTTCATGAAAGGACTTGTCAGACGTTTTATCAAGTCTCATTTTATCCGATAAGTCCCATTTTATCAGACAGTAACCATAGTAACAATCAGTCTCATGGAAAATAGTTCTGTCTTGTGTTATGTGTCCTTAAATCTTTGTTAGACAACTTAATAATGATGTACATGTAGCTATTGATAATAATAATAATAATAATATCCAAGTCCTTTGGAAGCACATAGAGACATTATTCATAATGTGATATGCGCTATACAAGAACTGTATATTATTATTATTATCATGTAGCTATTTATTGTATTTATTTATGATTGTCATTGTAATTCATTTTCTTAATGTGATAATTTAATCTTGTTTTCCCCACAGAGTGTTGGTGGTGGAGTTTTCGAGCTGCCATTGGCTACCAGTAGAAGAGCTATGTCAGTACCTCCTCATGCAATGAGGACCAAATCGGCCTCGGGGAGTAACACAGCGAGAGATAAAGTTAGACCAGAGTCTAGGAGACTACATACCAGTCCACCTTTGGTATGGAGGTTTATTTTGTAGATTTGTCATCTTTTATTCTTATGGTTTGGAATGAAAATGAACAATTTTTACTAAGGTAGTGGTGATGATTTTGAGGAGGAAGATGGTGATGGTGATGGTGATGATAGTGATGATGATGATGGTGATGATGATGATGATGATGGTGATGAGAATGATGATGATGATGATGATGATGATGATGAGATTGATGATGATGATGATGGTGGTGATGATGATGGTGAGGATGATATTGATGATGATGATGATGATGGTGGTGACGATGGGGATGGTGATGATGGTAATGGTAATGGCATTGATGATGATGGTTATGATGATGGTGATGATAGTGATGATGATGATGATGATGATGATGATGAGAATGATGAGTGAAAATTGTAATGATGACTTTGGTCATGGTTGTGTTTTGTTTAGTTTATGATTTTGGTTTTGATGATTATTATGATTATTTACAGTTACTTTCTCACCTTGGAAAATTGGAAAATATATAATTTCCTGACCTTCTTTGTTCCTACTAAGTTTAGTTCTCTCTTGATTATGATGATGATGATGATAACCATGGTAGTGATGATTATGATGATTTTAGTCATGTCAAATTTGACATATAATATCTATTCCTATCTTTTTTTGTTCTTGATACAGTTCTCTCTTAAATATACTAATGAATTTAATCCGTAGTGATGATGATGTTATTCATGGCAGATTTGGAATATGGAGGGAATAATTTTGCTTACCAAATTTGATTTTTTGCTCATAAAGAGAAAAGTTCTCAACCTTGTGTACAGTCCTATATAAAAACATCTGCTACACTAAAGACTTTTTGTGTATAGCATTCTTTAACATTGTGGAGCAAATTGCGATGCAATATCAGATAAATGATTAGCTGAATATGATAATAATAATAATAATAATAGTCAGTTCTTGTATAGCGCATAACACATTATGAATAACGTCTCTATGCGCTTCCAAAGGACTTGGATATTATTACCCTGGCTGTAGCTCAAGCAGCTTTTACGCGCTCGTCATTTCAAGGAATAAATTCCTGCCAGGTACCCATTCACCTCACCTGGGTTGAGTGCAGCACAATGTGGTATCAATTCCTGTCTTTCTTTGTTCTTGGTGCAGTTCTCTCTTGAAAGGATAGTCCAAGGTTTCCGAGCGAGAAGCCAACTTCTCATCCGGCAGCTTGAAGACAATGACGCCGTCCTTCAGGAGAACCTTACAGACAGCAGTGGACCAGAAGACTCGGATACAGAAAACAAGTAAGACACTCTAAGTATTGTTTAGTCCCAGGTAGTCATATTCATGTCTTTGGTCATGCAATACATGTGGTCCCAGATACCTATTTTAATGTTGTATTCTTTAGCAGTGTGTATTGTCCCATATATGCCTATTTGTAAATTGACCAGTTCGAATGTTTGGTTATTCGAGCATATGAAGATAATGAAAGTTTATTTGATTATTGGAATTAAGACAGAGAAGCTTATGAATATTAAACAAATGGGGAATGTCTTCTAGATTGGGGGCCTAACACCCAAAGTCCCCTCTTTAACATTTTTTGTGATAAATCTGCAACATGAAATATTTGTGCCCCAGTATTTGCGCCACTCGTCCGACGTTTGAGACCTCATTTGCGATCTCTTGGTTCCGAAAAAATTACACAATATGTGCAAATTGCACACACACTTTGGGAAAAATTATACCATTTTATTACCAAGCTTTCATATGGTATGGTCTCATAATTATTGCCCAAGCTGTAGATATGACCCTAAGTCATGCTCTTTGTGAAACACCCTTTGACATAGCATGTATTCACAGCCAGATGTATTCGTGTTGTATATCTAAAAGTGTATGTGGTCCCATATATGCATATTTCTGTGCTCATCTGCCCATCTAAAATAGGAACTCCTATTTTCTTCCTGTAGGGCTTTGGGTCAGACATGGAGTAAGGAAGAGAGAGGAGGGTCCACTGCATCCTCAGCCAGACAGAGAAGAAGAACCCATATCATGAATAACAAAGGTGAGGGCAGCATTTCATAGGCCCGAATTCACAAAGGAGGTTTTGAAAATGCACAGTTGAGTCCATGGTTTTTACCACGTATATTAAAAAAATGTCCATAGCTGATGCTCGCTTTTGTCACAGTGGGCCAAATTGGCGCCTGTTGCCGTGGCTATCCATGCTATTTTATTCATGAGTCCGCAGTTTTGAAGTAATGAGTCCACTCTTCAAACAGTGAACTCATGAATAAAATAGCATATCTAACCATGTAACAGGCATCAATTTGGGGGCATTGTGACAAAGGTGTGCATCAGTATTGGACACTTCTTGCGGTAAATAAGCGCAATTTATACAGGAAATCTACATAAACCATGGGTTCAACCGACGGTTTTTAAAACCACCTTTTTTAATTTGGGCCTTAGGGAGTGTTGCAAGATAATATTTGCAATCAATTGTAAATATTCTGCTGCAATTTCACAGTCGATCAATCTTAGCCTTAGCCAATCAGATTACACTCCTTGTTTCAAGAAGCAGATTAGCAATCAATCATAAATTTGTTATTAATTACAAGACACATGAATGATTTAGGGACCAAAAATAGACTTGCAATTGATCGCAAGTTTCTTGCAACGTCCCATAAGTCAGTTATTTTCACTGAGTATTATGTATACACCTATGTTCCTTTGTTTGATCTTGAATAGTGAATAAAGTGATGATTACAAAAAAATAAGCTGCTGTTACATGGATGATATTCTACTACACCATTTACTAGTAAAAAGGAGAGGAGGCAAAAAACATTGAAAATTGGCATGGTTCAGCAACTTTGTTTTTTGGGGGTGGGGTCAAATTTGAATAAAAGATTGACAAGGGTCAGTTATTTTGGGCCATACACACATCAACTTAATTCATTTCTTATCTTGATATCCCTGTTAAAATCTCAGCTACAAACGGGACCATGGTGAAGCCCAGGGCAGGCCAGGACATCCCTGCTGAGGCGGTCGACCTGAGGTCAAGCGTCGAGGCGGGTCAAGAACGTGTGAAGGCGTCCCAGAGGAACATGCAGGAATCCCATCAGAAACTGAGGGATCTTACATTGAATATCAGGTACAGTTAAAATACAATCTTTATAAGTTAAATGATTGATTTTGTAGGACAAGCCCAACCCAACAAAAAAGTTTATTTAAAGGACAAGTCCACCCCAACAAAAAGTTGATTTGAATAAAAAGAGAAAAATCCAACAAGTATAACACTGAAAATTTCATCAAAATCGGATGTAAAATAAGAAAGTTATGACATTTTTAAGTTTCGCTTAATTAAAAAAAACAGTTATATGCACATCCTGGCTGGTATGCAAATGAGGAGACTATGATGTCATCCACTCACTATTTCTTTTGAATGTTATTATATGAAATATGAATTATTCTAATTTTCTCATCATTATCATGCGAAACAAAGTTTTATTCCTCACTGAATAATGAAATTTCTATTGTTTAAACAATTTAAGGTTCAGTCAAGATGGCCATTATTGTCAAATCTGTAAAAATCGAAATATTGTATAATTCAGACAATACAAAACAAAAGAAATAGTGAGTGATGGTCATGATCGACTGACTCACCTAGTTGTGCATATCACTGTTTTGTGAAAAATAAGCGAAACTTTAAAATGTCATAACTTTCTTATTTTACATCCGATTTTGATGAAATTTTCAGCACTATGCTAGTTTGATTTTTCTTTATCTATTCAAGTCAGCATTTTCCTGGGGTGGACTTGACCTTTAAATAAAGAGAGAAAAATCAAACAAGCATAACACTGAAATTTTCATCAAAATTGGATGTAAAATATGAAAGTTATGACAGTTGGAAGTTTTGCTTAATTTTACAAAACAGTTACATACATGTACATATATATATATATATATATTTATTTACATAGAAGCTCTACTGCTATCTACAGCACCCGCACCGGCTCCTGCATTGCACCCACTTGTTCAGTAATTACCAATCTTAGTCACGAACCCTTTTTATGAGGCCGCCATCAATTACAACTTAACCGCTCACGATGGCGGTTTCCTGCGTTCATTTGTTAATGTTGCTTTTTGTTATTATTAAAATGTGAAGTATATGCCCACACCATTTTTTTTCTAATTATGTATTATGTTTATATTGTATACATTATGGATATTTTTGTATATTGCAAACAATGTAAATATTTTTGATAATGTATTGTGAATGCAGAAATAAAAATAAAACAAATACGTACATCCTTGTCGTTATGCAAATGAGGTACTGATGACGTCACCCTCTCACTTTTTCTTTTCTGTTTTATGTAATAACATTGTGCTATTGTCCCATTCATGAACAGAAGTCTATCAATTTTCCCCAACGAATTTCTGTAATGTGTCTCATATTTCACCCTTCTCTCTTTCTCTCTTCTCCTCTGTCCTCCTCTCTCCTCCTCTCTCTTCATATCCCATCTCTCTTATTCTCTTTCTCATTACAGATTGAAAGAAGAACTGATCCGCGAGTTGGCAAAGACAAGCAAAGATTCTGAGGCAGCCAACAAGAAATACTCCAATAAAATCAAACAGTTGGAAAAGGTTGGATGTTTCCCTATTCAAGCTGTATGGTCCTGGGGGTGATTTACTAAGAGAGTTAAATGTTCCTAAAGGCCACCGGAAACATTACGACTGTTCGCAATCCGATTTTGGAACAAATCGCATTTTGCTCATTTTCTGAAAATGTGAATGGAACATATCATTTTATTTGAGGTTAAAATTAATTGATAGAATACTGATATAACTATTTTTGTCTCACCTGCATAGCAGAGTGAGACTATAGGCGCCGCTTTTCCGACGGCGGCGGCGACGGCGACGGCGACGGCGGCGGCGGCGACGGCGACGGCGGCGGCGACGGCGGCGGCGGCGTCAACACCAAATCTTAACCTGAGGTTAAGTTTTTGAAATGACAGCATAACTTAGAAAGTATATGGACCTAGTTCATGAAACTTGGCCATAAGGTTAATCAAGTATTACTGAACATCCTGCCTGAGTTTCATGTCACATGATCAAGGTCAAAGGTCATTTAGGGTCAATGAACTTAGACCATGTTGGGGGAATCAACATCAAAATCTTAACCTAAGGTTAAGTTTTTGAAATGTCATCATAACTTAGAAAATATATGGACCTAGTTCATGAAACTTATACATAAGGTTAATCAAGTATCACTGAACATCCTGCATGAGTTTCACGTCACATGACCAAGGTCAAAGGTCATTTAGGGTCAATGAACTTTGGCCGAATTGGGGTATTTGTTGAATTACCATCATAACTTTGAAAGTTTATGGATCTGATTCATGAAACTTGGACATAATAGTAATCAAGTATTACTGAACATCCTGTGCAAGTTTCAGGTCACATGATCAAGGTCAAAGGTCATTTAGGGTCAATGAACTTTGGTCAAATTGGGGTATTTGTTGAATTACAGCCATAAATTTGAAAGTGTGTTGGTCTAGTTCATAAAACTTGGACATAATAGTAATCAAGTATCACTGAACATCCTGTGCGAGTTTCAGGTCACATGATCAAGGTCAAAGGTCATGTAAGGTCAAAGAACTTTGGCCACGTTGGGGGTATTTGTTGAATTGCCATCATATCTCTATAAGTGTATTGGTCTAGTTCATAAAACGTGGAAATAAGAGTAACCAAGTATCACTGAACATCTTGTGCGAGTTATAGTAGTTTTCAAAATCAGCACTGCTGCTATATTGAATCGCGTGATGCAGGTGAGACGGCCAGAGGCATTCCACTTGTTAAAGATTGCAAGCCTTTATTTTGGAGTAAAGGCCAAATTAGTTTCAAATCATAGCCAAATGTACGACTGCTATGACGTCATTGCGACTAGATATTAAATTTGCTTTTATTCTAAGAAGGATGATAGCATAGTCACAGATTTGAATATAGGTATTTGTACGATGATTTAGAACATTACACAGAATGTTATTCCAAGTCTCAATATTAGCATCAAATTCTACTACGTTTTATTCTGAAATCGGATCGCAGACCAATTGTAAGGTGTGCAGTCGCCTTAAGAGTCATGCTTAATTGCTGACATGCACATGATTTGTAACACAATCTTATTGATTGATACGCAGCAGTGCATCCTCTCAACATTATCTAACCAGTATCTCTTTATGAAACACCTCCAGATCTAATCATTTTGATTCCGTACAATAAATTGTAAAAATAAGTTCAGCTTGGGCTTTCCAAACTGTTATTACATAAGTCTGACAAGCTCAAATGACAGAGAGATTACAATGCGGAAGTAAATGAACCTTTTGTAAGTGTAAAGATTTGATTTCCCCATGACATTTCACTTGTCGGTCCCGTTATAGGGGGATCGTTTGTTTCCATGGGTAATGTGACACCATCTGGATAAAAAACACATGGTAGAACATGAATTATGACTAGCAGACCTTATTTAATGCCACTAGAAATGCCTAATGGTAAAGTCATGATCTCACTTTCCTTGGCTTGACCGTTTCTCGATGCTAATCAGGCTTTTGTTGCTGGCACACCGAGTTTGCTGTTCACAAATATGTCTGTGTACAGGTATTTCCAATGCTTTTCACAAAGTATGGGGTCAGGAAATAATCCACTCCACATGAAAGGTTTAAGGATGTAGCCAATAGTGTGTGCATATACAAGTCACATGTTCATTTTGTGCGCAGCACTGTGCACGTTGGGTGCATCATTTTTCCCGATAGCGCGTAAAATCTGAGATGCTATCTGAAATACGCTTTCTTTCAAGGAGAGCCTGGTGGCATTTAGGTGTGCATACTAGATACGTGATGATAGAAAGCAGTCTCTCAAAATTTGGAGGGATTCAAAACAACCTTTCCACTACTAATTTACACTGTTGACCCATTTTATGTAACAAACAATGCACATTTCTAAATGATTATGTAATGTAATGACGATTCAAGAATCTCAGGTTTCAAAAGCACTCATACTTTCGCATATGGCAAACATCCCCGAATATGCTATTTCGCGACAACACACTCATAAATGTGCATTATTAGAATAATATTCATTTTGATTTTGTAGGATGCCCAAAAAGCAAGGCAGGAATTGGTTGAAGCAAGACGACACCTTCATGACCTGGGGTCAAAGGGCGAGATGGAAACAAAGGAGAAGAACAAATTAGAAGATGAATATCAGAAGAAGATGGAGAAAGCACATTCAAAGGTCAAAGAACTTATGAAGAAACAACAGGTGAGGATAATGGACGGTTGGATAGATAGATAGATAGACAGATAGACAGATAATGAGATCGATAGATAGACAGATGGGTAGATTGATGGATGGGTGGATGAATGGATGGATGGATTGATGGAAGGATGGATTGATGGAAGGAAGGAGGGATGGAAGGAAGGATGGATGGATAGCAAGAATTTTCTATTGTACTATGATCTTGCTCCCTTTAGCACATTTTCTATCACTTAGTAACATTTTGCATTTTTAGTTTGCACATTTAAATCTGTTCATCAATTAATTTAGTCATTTGTTTTTTCATCAATAAATTGATTATTCATATGATTTATTTTTTTTATCCAGGAATCTGAGAGAGTTCTTAAGTTGCAGACACAAAGAGAGAAGAAAATTGAAGATCTTGAGATCAACGTTGGTCGGATGAAACAACATCAAGAACTACTACAAGCAAGGCTAAGAGAAGAGGGTGAACGAAAGCTAAAACTTGAGGTATGCACCCCTGTTATAGCAATGGTTTAGTCCTTCAGTCTATGTAGTTGATACACTTGTGGATTGTACCATTGCTTCTCTTGGGGGATGTTGGAACATTTTGAGATAAATGTAGAATGAAACAGCATCAAGAGCTACTACAGGTTAGGCTGAGAGTGAACGAAAGCTAAAGACCCCATTGTAGGAATTGATTATTCCTGTAGTTGATATATTTGTGGATTGTACCATTACTTTTCTTACAGATGATGGAATATCTTGAGATTATTGTAGGTCATATTAAACAGCATCAAGAGTTACTATGGACTAGGCTGAAAGAGGAGGGTGAATTAAAAATGAAACTTGAGGTATTCACCCCTCTAATAGGAATGGACTAGTTCTGTGGTCTATATAGTTGATTTGCTAGTGGATTGTAACATTGTTTCTCTTAAGGGGATGATTAAAAACAGTTGAAACTACCACAGGTCATCTGTGTAGAAATAATCTATCCTGAGGCGCACTTTTATTATTATTATCCTGGCTTTTACCTGAGCTGCCTTCCAGTGCTTAGTGCATTCAAGAATTAATTCATTCATCTTCCCTGGGTTGACTGCAGCATCATGGGTAAATTTCTTGCTGAAGGAAAACATACCATGGCTAGGAATCAAACCCATGTCCCTCCGATGAAAAATACGAGTCAAAACCAATAGACCAGGGGCCGATTGCACGAAAGGGTCTTTCCAAGAACTGTCTTTCGTGTCGCCCATCTTTTATGATGCGCTATAAGCGGAGTGTTTCTGAAATTTAGGATAAACAAATAAAATTCAAAAGCTTGCTTACAAATTTTATACAATTTCATGAGATATCACATCTGTTTATTTTAACAGACGAATAAAATATGTTTGCAGATAATTTATTTGAAATGCGTTTCACATGGTGCATCATAAAAAAAGGGCGATGCAAAGACCCTTTCGTGCAATCGGCCCCAGGATGATGTATTTCATTTGCTTGTAAAGTCATGTGTAAATTGAAGAAGAGTCTGTTTGCGTCTAACCCCTGTTGACTGTAAACTGGCTGATTGCTTCTACTTCATATTTTCTTTACCACAGAGAGACCTACAGAGAGATCAGCAGAGAATAAAAGAACTTGAGATAAAGAACGAACAACAACAGAAGATACTCAAAAGGAAAACCGAAGAGGTAATGTCAGAGATTTACCTTCATGTTACTATTTGTTTCACTATGGTTTTATTGTCTCGCCTGCATAGCAAAGTGAGACTATAGGCGCCGCTTTTCCGGGCGGCGGCGGCGTCAACACAGAGCTGCCAAATAGTACGATTTTGTCGTATTCCGTACGATTTTTCACTTAAAATACGACACTAGGATTTTTACAAATAAAATACGATTTTTTAAAAATATAGCTATGGTAAGGCTCGACATAACAGAAATCCACCTCGGGCAATCATTATTGAAAAATGTTAAGTTTTGGTGGCCCGAATCGGGCAACCAATAATTTTCAAAGTAGCGCAATTTTTCTCCCGATTTTGCACCATTTATCAACTTTATACAGTTCAAATTGCAACCAATTCGTCATGCGCCCTTTTTGTTGATCTACACACAAATACACACACACATGACAGTACATAGGCTTACCGCTCTAGCATACAGTAGCTATTATCCAGCCGGCCGGCTGGTGTGCGTGAGCTTTGCATGAAACCACTGCAGCTACATGTAGCTATCTGTGCGCTATCAGCCTATTCAGACTCGGGGAGCTACGATACGAAATGTTGCTGCTAAGATATCTTCCACAGAACTTTGAAAATCTATTTGCAAGCATTAAAAACAGGAATTATGACCTCTCTTTTGACTCAAAAAGACCGATTTCCAAATGTATTAATACACATAAAAACACATAGGTGAGTACATCACAGTCCCATATGTGCATTTGTATGTATGTTGATACTTGGTTTCTTTCGAAGCTGTGTCTTTTCTAGCAAAAAATAAGCAGACAGTTTTTTCCTTTTTGTCTCACCTGCATAGCAGAGTGAGACTATAGGCGCCGCTTTTCCGACGGCGGCGGCGGCGGCGGCGTCAACACCAAATCTTAACCTGAGGTTAAGTTTTTGAAATGACAGCATAACTTAGAAAGTATATGGACCTAGTTCATGAAACTTGGCCATAAGGTTAATCAAGTATTACTGAACATCCTGCCTGAGTTTCATGTCACATGACTAAGGTCAAAGGTCATTTAGGGTCAATGAACTTAGACCATGTTGGGGGAATCAACATCAAAATCTTAACCTAAGGTTAAGTTTTTGAAATGTCATCATAACTTAGAAAATATATGGACCTAGTTCATGAAACTTATACATAAGGTTAATCAAGTATCACTGAACATCCTGCATGAGTTTCACGTCACATGACCAAGGTCAAATTACAGTGAGCACAACAAAATAATGAGATGTATAGTAGGAAAGTACACGACGGGTATGAATAGGATTTTTTGTCTAAAAATAGGATTTTTTGGGTGAAATAATAGGATTTTTTGTCAAGTGTGGTTGGCAGCTCTGTCAACATCAAATCTTAACCTAAGGTAAAGTTTTTGAAATGACATCATAACTTAGAAAGTATATGGACCTAGTTCATGAAACTTAAACATAAGGTTAATCAAGTATTACTGAACATCCTGCCGGAGTTTCAGGTCACATGACTAAGGTCAAAGGTCATTTAGGGTCAATGAACTTAGACCATGTTGGGAGAATTATTTTCAAAATCTTAACCGAAGGTTAAGTTTTTGAAATGACATCATAACTTAGAAAGTATATAGACCTAGTTCATGAAACTTGGGCATAAGGTTAATCAAGTATTAGTGAACATCCTGCTCGAGTTTCAGGTCACATGACCAAGGTCAAAAGTCATTTAGGGTCAATGAACTTTGGTCAAGTTGGGGGTATTTGTTGAATTACTATCATAACTTTGAAAATTTATGGATCTAGTTCATGAAACTTGGACATACGGTTAATCAAGTATGAGTGAACATCCTTCCTGAGTTTCAGGTCACATGACCAAGGTCAATTAGGGTCAATGAACTTTGGCCAAGTTGGGGGTATTTGTTGAATTACCTTCATAACTTTGAAAATTTATGGATCTAGTTCATGAAACTTGGACGGTTCCATGACAATTGCTCCGCCGACATCTGCTCCGCCGACAATTGCTACGCAAAATACGACAACTCCTCCGCCGACAATTGCTCCGGACAGCTGCTCCGCCGACAGTTGCTCCGTCGACACTTGCTCCGCCGATATTTGCTCCGTCGACACTTGCTCCGCCGATATTTGCTCCGTCGACATCTGCTCCGCCGATATTTGCTCCGCCGACAGTTGCTCCGCCGATAATTGCTCCGCCGACATCTGCTCCGATTTTACGACAATTGCTCCGCGACAATTTTCCGCCGATATTTGCTCCGCCGATAATTGCTCCGCCGAAAATTGCTCCAATTATACGACATTTGCTTCACGACAATTGCTCCGCAGTCTATTGCTCCGCCGTCATGTGCTCCGATAATACAATGGCATGAACATCTTACAAATTGTTTTGTTGTTGTTTTTAGGTGGTCTGTCAACGACAGATCACCTATTAGTTTTGTCAGAATTTTCTTTCTTCTTTATTATTATTATTATTATTATTATTATTATTATTATTATTATTATTTATTTTTATTTCCGCCAATTTTTTGTTCCAAAGATAACTCCAGATTGGTTTTGTCAATTTCTTTCAATTTTAGCACAGTTAAAGGTCATTGTCATAAGACGTGACAATAACATTTTCAAGGTCATCAGGTCATGATGACGTCATCTAGACGCCATTTTGTAAAATCACATTATCAATCATATCTCCATTATCAATTATCAAAAATTAACAATATTTACATCACATTAACTTCAGGTCAAGGGTCAACAGTTCATGTCATCAAAGGTCACCTGGTGGTCACGACGCGCACGTACGCGCTCGTCAAAATTTAAAATTGCTCAAAATCACTTTTTGACCAAAGTAGAGTACGTTTCAGGTCATTTTAAGCATTTCAAAAATTTGCGCACGCACATGTATGCGCGCGCGTTTCCGCGCGTAACGCCTTCACCGCAACACAGAAACGCCGTTTTTTTTTATATCATTGCATTGATAATATAATTCTGAGCAATTTGATACCTTCATCAACCTTCTACGACCATTAACAACGAAATTAACACCCGTTAAAGTTTGCAGCACGTGTGCGCGCGAGCTCCTACTATAGGCCATATATGGGCAAAAACATGCCTATTAAAAATTCACTGTAGCTCTTTAAATAGTCCGTTGACCCCCAATTTTTTTTCATATATCGATAGAGTATGAGTTGTAGATTTGATTTCATGTCACCATTGTCCCTTAATTTGATCATGACGTCATCATAATGGCGTCGGAAGTTAAAATATCCATTTTCCTTTTTATGACGTCATAATAATTATGCAAATTAGGCTTTAACTCCGTGAATATTGGTCAATTTTCGCCCAATTTTCGATATGTTGTAGTTTAGAATGTACTTATTCTCCTCAATCGGCATGTAATTTCATTTTGAAAAACGCATCATGGCGTAAAATAGCGATCAAAAGAGGCATGTCATTTTTCCTCATTTTGCGTGTAATCTCTATGGGACATGACTTTTTCTCAAAACTAGATTCTACATTCCTCTATTTCGTGAGCTATATCTCCATCTTTTCTTGTCAGTTGTCTCTGAGCTTTTAAAATGTTGTAGCTGAGATTCTAAGCTTCCGGAAGTGTGCCCTCCATTTTTTGATCAGATGCCGGGATCATGCCCGTTTTTCGCTTGCAAAATTGGATTTGCAATTCTCAAATTTGCTTACGTGTAATCTCTATGGGGAATGTCGTGGCTCAATGGATAACGCACTTGACTTGCGTTCTCGGGGGCGCAGGTTCGAGTCCTGGGGGTAAACAAGATGATTTTTTTTTTCATTTTTTTTTCTTTTTTACCACCTCGTACATGATCCTTTATGATAATTAAAAGGTATGAAAGTTAAAATTTAGCAAGATTAAACAGATTATAATTACTATTTTCATATCACATGTATTGTCATATATCAAAGAGACCATTTTCACAGTGCTTTATCATCTCCCGTCTTTCACAAGTATTCCATCCATAATGAACATTCCGTTGTCATCATGAAGATCATATTGATCTGCTGGAACATGGTAATGGTGATCATGATGGCGAGAATAAGGACAGACCACCTAATTCGTCCGCATGACGAATTAAAATCTAGTGTTCTTATTATTTTTATCTATTTATTTCATTCTCCCCTATCATCACAGCTTTCTGCTTAAAAAAACCAAATTGTTCTCCCTGCCGCCGCCACTGTCTTGACAAATTGTAACGCAGAAGGGGAATGACACACTCCCCATTGGAATTGTGAATCTGGATTTTTGTCTCGCCTGCATAGCAGAGCGAGACTATAGGCGCCGCTTTTCCGACGGCGACGGTGGCGGCGGCGTCAACATCAAATCTTAACCTAAGGTTAAGTTTTTGAAATGACATCATAACTTAGAAAGTATATGGACCTAGTTCATGAAACTTGGACATAAGGTCAATCAAGTATTACTGAACATCCTGCTTGAGGTTCAGGTCACATGACTAAGGTCAAAGGTCATTTAGGGTCAATGAACTTAGACCATGTTGGGAGAATTATTTTCAAAATCTTAACCGAAGGTTAAGTTTTTGAAATGACATCATAACTTAGAAAGTATATGGACCTAGTTCATGAAACTTGGGCATAAGGTTAATCAAGTATTAGTGAACATTCTGCTCGAGTTTCAGGTCACATGACCAAGGTCAAAGGTAATTTAGGGTCAATGAACTTTGGTCAAGTTGGGGGTATTTGTTGAATTACTATCATAACTTTGAAAATTTATGGATCTAGTTCATGAAACTTGGACATAAGGTTAATCAAGTATTAGTGAACATCCTTCCTGAGTTTCAGGTCACATGGCCAAGGTCAAAGGTCATTTAGGGTCAATGATCTTTGGCCAAGTTGGGGGTATTTGTTGAATTACCTTCATAACTTTGAAAATTTATGGATCTAGTTCATGAAACTTGGACATTAGGTTAATCAAGTACCACTGAATATCCTGTGCGAGTTTCAGGTCACATGACCATGGTCAGTGGTCATTTAAGGTCAATGAACTTTGGCCGTGTTGGGGGTCTTTGTTAAATTACCATCCTAACTCTGAAGGTTTATGGATCTAGTTCATAAAACTTGGACATAAGAGTAATCGAGTATCACTGAACATCCTGTACGAGTTTCAGGTCACATGACCATGGTCAAAGGTCATTTAAGGTCAATGAACTTTGGCCGTGTTGGGGGTATTTGTTGAATTACCATCCTAACTCTGAAGTTTATGGATCTATTTCATAAAACTTGGGATATAAGAGTAATCAAGTATCACTAAACATCCCCTGTGAGTTTCAGATCACAAAACCAAGGTCAAAGGTCAGTTAAGGTCAATAAACTTAGGCCATGTTGGGGTAATTGTTGAATTGCCATCATAACTTTGAAAGTTTATGGATAGAGTGAATGAAATGTGGACATGGGTGTATTTGACAAGTCTTAAGTCACCATTCAAATGTCATCTTTGGTCAATGAACGTGGTATTATGTCATTATATGAATGGTGTGTTTGTGAATGATTATTTTATAGTAGTTTTCAAAGTTAGCACTGCTGCTATATTAAATTGCGTAATGCAGGCGAGACTGCCAGAGGCGTTCCACTTGTTGTTCATATATTATTATCATTGGTTTCAATCCGGTCTTGAGCGGGGAGAGAATGGGGGGGGGGGGTGCTGGACACAATATCTCTTCCATAGGCGGATCCAGGGGAGGGGCCAAGGGCCCCCCCCCACTGGCTGAACAAACAAAAAAAGAAAAAAAGGAAAGAAAGAAAAAAGAATGGAAAGAGAAGAGTAAAAAGAAGAGGAGGAAGACGAGTAAATAAAATAAGATGAGGGAAAGACTTGGAAAATAAAAAGAATCTTTCATGTCACTGTATAAAATTTTCCCTCGCGCTTCGCGCTCGCATTGCCTGTTAGGTGATTTTTCATATCTTGTTCAATAATTATGGAGTTTGAATATCAAGTTTGGAAGTCAATATACAAACATATTTCACCTCGGGAATCAAACTTTCATTGTTTTGTGTGATTTACAAATTGATTTTAAAAAAGTGCTCTGTAAAAATGTCAGTTTTATTGTCTGAATTTTAACATTTTCTACTCGCGCTGCGCACTCGCAAATGTTGATATATCAGGTACCTATTATTTTCGTGTATTCCGTAAAGTTTCCAAAATATCCCTTTTCAGGTCTGATTGTCAAAACGTATCAGCTAGCGCTGCGCTCGCATTTGAATGGAGAGTTATGTATTTCTCAATATTGAATATACAAATAAACTACTTAAAATCCCCATTTAATGACAGTTTATCAAAAAATTTGGCTCGCGATTTGCGCTCGCATTCATGGTTAAAAATATATTAACTGATGCATCCTATTTATGACTACGAAAGTAATTGAAATGTCCAGTTTTCAGACCATTATATCATCAGATTTCGTGCCGTCATTAGGCATTAATGAGTAAGATATTAATTTAGAAATTAAATTGTCCCTTTTGTTTTGTCTCGTGCTTAGCAAGAGGAATAGGAAAATAGTCATCATTTTCATATGATGACATGTCCTAAGGATGTCCCGGTCCTATATATGTCAAAACTCAAAGTAATAATAGAACATATCAGCTCTTTATTAAGTGCAATCCATATCCACCTCACAAATTCACAAAGTGCTTGAAATATAGAGCAGAAATTGACTCTTTTTTACGTCGGAAAATCAAATAGTTTATTCTATTTAAAACATTATCCAGTTTCAGATCACAATATCAAAAATGTTCTGCTCGCGCTTTCTGCTCGCATTATCAAGTTAGGAAGATCCCATATTACTCATTCTTTTCATGGTTTACAAAACATGAATAGAGTGTCCCGTTTTAGGTCTAAATCTCGTTTAAATTGGTTAGTTATATAGCTATCCTGTTCACGATTACAAAAATTGATTGAAATTTTCCATTCTTTATGTAGAAATTTCAAAATGTTTCAGCTCGCGCTTCGCGCTCGCATTATTTGATTGTTGAAATATGTAGCGTCTTCATGGCTAAGTGCAAGCAGTCCTTAACAGGTTATCTTTTCGATCACTTTAAAATGTATGCATTAAAAAAATTTCTGCTTGCGCTTTGCGCTCGCATTATTAATGTAAGGAAGATCCCCAATTACTCATCCTTTTCATGATTCACAAAACATGAATAGAGTGTCTCGTTCAGTAGGTCTAAGTCTCGAAATTTTCCGCTCGTGCTTTGCACTCGCTTTATATGATTTTTAAAGTATTTAACGTCTTCATGGCTATCTGCAAGCAATCTTTAACAAGTTCCTTTTCCATCAGTTCATTTCTGCTCGCGCTTCTCGTTCGTAGTAATTATTTAATTGCATACACATCTTTCTCAGGATAACAAACATTGACCAAAATGTTCCAATTTAAGAAAAAAAACATAACATTTCCTTTAAAAATTTAGCTCGCGCTTCGCGCTCGCATTATATAAATAAGGATTATGATATTATATATTTATGTTGATTTATAAGAATAAAACTAAGTGACTTTAGGACTACCCCTTCAAAGAAACCAAAATCATCATCGAGCGGCCGATCGGGGAAAATATGGCTATAAACCCCCCCCCCTCCTATTGGCGAAGGCTAGATCAGCCCCTGCCCTTCTGCTTTCCAGCAACTTATACACCATACACTCGCCCCCCCCCTCTCTCTCTCCCTCTTTCTCGTTTTGTTCTTTCACACTATTAATTTTCATTGGTTACCGCTTGATTTATTGTATATTTATCAGCATTACAATTGTTAATATTTTTATCAATATTTTTTAATACGTCTTGGGCCTTATCTACCCTTGCACCTTTTTTATTTAAATTTGTTTTAAACGAAAGCATGATCATCACTGGCGTACAGATAGGGGAGGGGCGTGCTAGGGGTCACGGATCCCCCCCCCATTCTCCCTACCAATGAAAAAAAAAGAATAAAGGAAAGGAAACTAAATGTCATCCTTGTCTGGCCCCCTCCATTTTTTTTTGTTGGCTCATTACGCTACTGGTGAGTTACTATAAGACGAGACTTCGGTTGTATTTTTTTCTATTCTGTGCAATAGCAACAATATAAATATATTTTAATAAATGAATATATGTATGTATCTCTCTCATAACGTATAAACAAATAATGTTGTTTCTAAAAGACAATAATACACATATATATACCTGTAATAATATAGTTACATATTCATGAAACCCAATAACGCATCGCACTGAATTTATAATGCGAGCACGAAGCACGAGATGTTATTAACCTGGAAAGGGGACATTTATACGCATTTTTTTTATTGTAAACATAAAGCATACCTATTGAATTTCACCTGGATCAAATATCTCCACTTCCGAGCATATTTCGCCAGAGCGATTTTGACGCTAAGAATTTTTTTTGTCCCGTCATAATAATTACATGAACACGCATATTTTTTTTTTCATTTTAATCACCAGGCACGAAATAAAACTTAAAGAGGGTGGATAGTTTTGGTAATTCCTCAAAATCGGCATGTCACCATTCTAATTAATTTGTATATTATATGAATGTGTATGTCCTAAAACAGTCATGATGTGGATGATATGAAATGAAAAGGTGTTTTTCATGATAAATTATGCTCTTACATGTGTGGATTTTACCTTGCCGGGATACCCAGCTTTTTGAAACGTAGCTGCATGCAGACACTCAAAGTGCGCACCACCGCCTCTGCCGTGCGTGTGCTACGCGAGAACGATAATGTAGTCCTCGCTACACAATTGCGTTGTCAATCAGTTTTACCATAGAGCTATTACAGCTCTATGGTTTTACGAAGCTCATAGTCGTAGATACATTGCCGTTTCCAGACTTTCCTTGCATGATTGCATCACATTACAACGAACGGCAGAGCAGACTTTAGATCTAAACAGCCTTGATCGATATTAGGAGTACGTACCTCATTCCTACCTTCCTTGAAGTTTGAACTTGCCCTTGGCTGGGGGCCGCTTGCATATAACAAACCTCGACCGTCCCATCTTCCCCATTACAAAAATGCAACCACGATATTAGCTGTTGCAAATAAGTATCTGCTCTCTGATTGCTAATATAACACTGGAACAATTTATAAATCAGAATGAATATAACGTACAGCACAGAATTAGAATTGGAAAAACTTATTTTTTTGGTTCTTCTCCGACTTCCCGCGTATTAGCCTCAGCTCATGTTGTTTCAGATTGACAAAAAGTTTTATTTTACGATTCTAATGATTCAAAAGAAAAGAAAGGAAAATGAAACCAACAGAAAGAACCCTTACATTCAAAGAAAATTCCAAGATTGTGCATCCTGTTTATGTTTTGGAAATGCATTGATTTAATTCTCACTAAAATGATATATAAACAGTCTTTGGGTTAATTGTGTCTGAATTCGTAGACTAGTACAGTGTGCACGTTGGATGTATGTTCTGTGTATGCAGTAGGACTGGCCGGGAATTTCATTCACTTGTGCGTGGGTGTACGGTATGAGTGTGTGTTTTTTTGTTGAATAGTGCGTGTGGAGACGTTACGTAATAAGGTCAACAGATACATTGCATGCAATGATCTTGTATACCGGGCCTCCTAAAGGTCATGAAGAGTTCAGTTCACTGGTCATGTACATGGAGAGATCCTGCGTGTCCCGAGATAATTTGATTCAATCGAAACCATGGGCCTAGTATACAGCTCAGCATGCCAAGTTTCAGAAAACTGGCTATCCTATGGAATAAGTAATTTATTGGATAAAGTTCTGTAAATAATGTTATTCAGTTTGATCGTATATCTTTCCATAATATGGCCATTTCACATGGTAATAACCACTATCTCACTAACTAAATAGGCCTACCAAAAGAACAATAAAAATAATAATGTGGGTCGGGTGTAACGTCGATATAGGGCCTCGATATCATTTTATATATTTCCCCATAATTTTATTTTTTTCCTGAATATGTGGAATAACCGCTGAGGATTATATCTATGGTTCAGTCAAGTTGGTCCTTATTTTCAAATCTCTAATTGAAATATAATTCAAACAAGCCAGGGGGGCGGTGGGGGCGGTCGCCCCCCCCCAAAAAAAAAAAAAAAAAAACGTCCCCAAAAAGAAAAAAAGAGAAAAAAGAGAGGAGAAAAGGAAAAGGGAAGGGAGGAAAAGGGAAGGGAAGAAAGGTAGCTTTGAGGTTTTTTTTTCTTTTTATTCTTTTTTTTTTCTCAAAAGAGAAACTCCTTCACTCTTGCTCTAGATTTATATATGAATTTTGCTTCCGCGCTGCGCGCGGTTAAATGACAATATTGAAGATCTCCATTGTTCCCCCCACCCTTTCTCTAACCCTGTTTTTCCACCTCAGCTATATATGTGTTTCTTGCCGGGTAAAGTTCAAATGTATACATTAGGGCATGGTTAGGCCGAAGTATATGAAGTTATCTTTTTTTTTAATTGATCGCGCAACTTCTGGTCGGGTCGGCTCCGGTTGGGTGAAATCTTTATATCAATTTCTGCCGTCACCTCCATAAAGTCAACTTCTCCCGCTTTTCAGCTCATTACTAAACAACCATAATTTTTGGGGCAAACAGGTTCCTAATTTAAAAAGAGGAAGGTATAAAATTTGTATCTTATTAAATAAAAAAGTACAATATTTTTTATCAAATTCTATTAAACTTCATGTCATTTCCCTGCACATTCATCTCCTGTCCTGTTTTGCGCCCTCAGTTTGAAATTTTGAATGACACCAAAGTTTCTTTATAAATCAAAATGAAGCGCTTCAGGATAAGTCAAAGAAATTAGGTATCCTTTTTATATAATTTCAATAAATCACAGAAGTTTCAACTTTTTGCGCACTATTTTCCTTGTAATGAAGTTCAATAATCTTAGAAAATTAATTGAATTAGAGCCGATCGGGTATTGGAGATATCTGCATTTGATGAAACGTCTGCCCTTTGAAATTTCAGAGTTTCGTTGTTCTGCGCGGGGAGGAATATCTTCCTCCAGGCATATACACTTCTTCTCCTCTGTTTTGCGAGTTAAAGATATGCACTGTCGCTAAATTGTTTGTAATCAAATCTGATCTTTCCAAGGGAAGTGTCCAATATGTGTTTGAGAATACCGTTTTCTCGGGACCCTTTTCATGGCAAAAAATTGATAAAACGCTTTAGTTTCCGCGCTTCGCGCGGGGTTATTATCATTTTAATTTCCTCCATTGTATTCCTTTTTTGTGCGTTCACAATCTTTTTTTAAAACAATGTTCAAAATCACAATATAGTCAACTGAATTGGAGCTGATATATAGGTACTAAAGACAAGAGAGACGGCTCCTTTTCATTTTAATTTATGAAACACCAAAAGCTTCGCAAGGGAGGGGGAAACTCCCCCTCCCTGCACCCACCCCCTAGGGAGCGCGCTTTGCGCGCTCTGTAAGTGTTGGCACGCTTCGCGTGCATTTACCGCCCCCTCCAAAATGAAATCCTGGCTACGCGGTTGGTAGTGATCGAGGGACATCATCAACTCTCATTTGCATAATAGTGAGTTGTGCATATAACTATTTTGTGAAAAATATAGGCTATGTGAAATTTGGAAATGCCATACTGATTTAATCATTTTTACATCCAATTTTGATGAATTTTTCAAAATTATGCTTGTTGGATTTTTTTTCTATTGATTCAAATCAACATTTTTTTTTCTGGGGTGGACTTGACCTTTAATTAATCATATTACCATGATCAATTTAATCAATGCAAGAATGATCTTAAAAAAACATGGAAATTGATCAATTCTACCATCAATAATGGACCAAAGTTTTCAAAGATAACTAAGCTTATGCATAATGATTCTATTATTGAAGATAAAGTTCAGATGGCAAATATTTTCAACAATTACTTTTCACAAGTTGGATTTAAGCTCTCTAGAAGTATACCAACAAACTCCCATTCATTTCATCAATATCTGGGGGATAGAAATCAAAGTTCTATGTTTTTCTCTCCTACGAACGCACAGGAGATAATTAAAATTATATCTAGCCTAAAATCAAATAAAAGTGCAGGATTTGATAACATTGATAACAACCTTTTACTAAAAACTATGAATTATATTATTGACCCTCTTATTTATATATTCAATTTGTCATTATCATCGGGAAATATTCCAAAATCAATGAAAATTTCTAAGATAATACCAGTCTTCAAAAAAGGTGATAGTTCTTTAGCAAGTAATTACAGACCGATTTCATTGCTTACAAACTTATCTAAAATTCTTGAAAAATTGGTTCACATACGAACCATATGTTTTTTTAAAAAGCACAACATCCTATCCGATACTCAATTTGGTTTCCGGGAAAAGAGTAGCACTTCCCACGCAATACTTTCTTTGGTTCAAACAGTTGCCAAAGCTTATGACAAGTCTTCGAATACGATTGGTTTGTTTTTAGATTTTTCAAAAGCATTCGATACAGTTGATCATAACATTCTCCTTTATAAACTTTCTCATTATGGAATAAGAGGGGAACCACTAAAGTGGTTCAAGAATTATCTAATCGGGCGTTCACAGTTCGTTTCACTTGATTGTAATATTTCTGAACGTAAACCTGTCCTTTGTGGAGTTCCACAGGGCAGCATTCTTGGCCCACTTTTGTTCATTACTTATATAAATGATATTGATATGTCATCTAGATTGCTCCAATTTATACTTTTCGCTGATGACTCTAATATAATTCTGTCGCACCCCGACCCAGAGCAATTGACGCAAATATTCAATGACGAACTAAAAAATGTGTCTAATTGGATAACAGCTAACAAACTCTCTCTTAACCTAGAAAAAACTAGCTACATGCTATTTAGCAACAAGATTACGAGTGTACCAAAAGATGTAATTTTAAATGATATTGTCATTCAAAGAGTGCGATCTACTAAATTTTTGGGACTGATCATTGACGACAAACTTTCTTGGAAAGCACATATTGATAATATTTGTAAAATCATTGCACGCAACATCGGTGTCATTAGAAAATTAAGTTACTTCTTACCCCATTATATTTTGTTATCATTGTATTCAACGTTAATTTTACCTTACTTGAATTACGGAGTTGTTGCGTGGGGTAATGCAGCGAATTATCAAATTAATAGACTTTTTATTTTACAAAAAAGAGTGATTCGTATTATTAGTCATGCAGAATTCAGGGCACATACAAATATTCTGTTTTTGAGAAATAAAGTCTTGAAGATTAAAGATTTATATTCTTTTCAACTCGGACAGTTAATGTTCAAGTTTATCAATAAACAATTACCGTTACCTTTTAATAATATGTTTATAAAAAATGATACAATTCATAAACACTTCACTCGCCAGGCGAGTTCCTTTCATTTACCTCTGAATAGAACATCGTTTGCACAGAAGACATTTGTTTTTACTGGTCCAAAATTATGGAATTCTTTTTCAAAGGATATTATACAATGTAATTCAATACACAATTTCAAAGGAAAACTTAAAAAATATCTTCTGAATTCATATTAGATTATCGTTTTTTCCCAAAGTAATGTAATTCAGAACTTAATATGTAAATGTGTTTATTAATTTCTCTTTGTATATATGTTTAATCGTTTTATGATCTCTGTATACAGTGTATACTGAATCATTTATTTTTATTATTATTTAATTTTATTTTTATTTTTTTTATTCATTATATATATATATATTGTTTATTTCTTTATTTTATCTTATTTTTAATTCATAAAATTTACTTATAAAAGGGGGCCTTCACCCTACAAGCTCTGCTTTTTAGTTGGTCTCCTTCCCTTTCGATTTCATGGTATTATTGTATTATAAAAAAATGATTTAAATGTTATATTTTGTAAATATGTATATTGAACTATCATTGTAAATGTAAAAAGATTGAAAGAGAAAATAAATGAATTGAATTGAAAAAAAAAAAAATTGAATTGAATTAAACATTGAACTGTGGGAGAGATGCAAAAAAAATGGCAGGGACAATGATTTACAAGCCAAGCGCTGATCGATTTTCAAGTCATTATCAGAAAAAGGAGGTGAAAGAACGGGAAGGGGAAAAAATGCAATGAAAGAAAGAAATTATATAGAGAAAGAAAGAACGTAGGGGAGGGGGGTTGGGTGGGGATCGAGCTGCATGGGAACGAGTCGTTGGGAATTTGTCTAGTCTGACAAACTTTATTATTGCAATTCTTTGTTTCTAACTTGACAACCAAACGATACACGTCCCTCATGAATAACCGGATATATATTGTCACTCGGACTGTTATGAGTGAGAGAAAAGCAAAAAAACCCAAAACAAACATGTTGCGATATCGGCCTAAATTAATTGCATCATAATTCATAGTGCATTGAAGTAATATTATTTCTTCACACACACTTTCTTGTGAAAATGCCTATTTGTTCAACTGCATGGCCTATCCCTTCCCCAATAGGCCTACCCCCCCCCCAACCTCACCAATCGCATAGGGTGGACAAAATAATACTGCACGAGCAAGTATTTGGCCTTCGGCTGTATAAAACGTGTAATTTTTGTTTGTCAACGAAACAAAGTACGAATCTCTTGTAATGAAAAGATCTCTGACTTCATAATTTTATAAAGTCAAAACTTATTCCCAAAATATTTTATGAATGTGAGAAAGACCAGCGGTCGAGAATACAGCATATACGCCAGTTTTCCCAAATTTTTCTTTCCACATGTAAATTGGCGGATCAGGGCTGGGGGCGACCAAGGTATATTTTGAAAATTGCTCATAGACATACATTTTTATTTATTTACTTTAATAATTGTATGCATTTATTCATTCATTCATGCATGGTCATTTATCATATATTCTGTTTCATTTCCCCAGTGTAAGAGAGTCTTGCACAATAGAGCTAAATGTACGAAAATTGCCATTATAAAATATGGGCCCGTCTGTTTTGCTGTTTCCACCAATTTTTATTTCAAAATCCAAAATGATACATTTTCTTTTGTTCCACGTTCCAATAAATAAAAAATCTTACTTGACATCTAACACGAAACGAGTGACCATTTTTGAACTTTCTTCACAACGTAAAATTTTATAAGAATCTTTTTACTATAATTGGCGACCTTGCCTGACACAGTCCAATTCGATATTGCCATAAACTATATAAATCGCTCTTGTACCATGATTGGTATACCCTGGCCAAATGGCACTGGATGCATGATCAGTTTCAAGTTTCCAATTTGCACCTTTCTAATGAGTCTGAGCAGAAACACAAGTAAAGAACTGTATATAGCTCCTTTATAGAGGCATATTTACAAATGATATGTTGGGTACAGGGGCGGATCCAGCTTCGCTGATATGGGGGGGGGGGATTTTTCAGTCACATTTTCCACAATCGGCCGCTCGAAGTTGATTTATGTATGTTTATTTGAAGGGGTAGTCCATTAGCTGTATTCCTATAAATCAACATAAATATTTAATAATCTCATAAGCCTTATATAAATAGTTCGAGCGCGAAGCGCGAGCTAATTTTGTATTTGAAATTTTAACATTCTGGGCAATGTTTGTGAGCCTGAACGAATCGTGTATATATGCAACTAAATAATTACTGCGAAGCGTGAACAGAAATTTTAAATATACGTTTTGATCTGATCGAAAAGGAACCATGCACCTGTCAAGGACGTCTTGCAGTTAGCCATGAATGCGTTGCATATATCAACAATCAAATAGAAGTACATTTTTACCTAAAGAAGGGAAATTCTAAGCTTTTTTGTAAACGTAAACAGGATATGTATATCACTGAACTATTGATGCGAGGGCGAAGCGCAAGAGTAAAAAAAAGAGATTTAGACTAAAACGGGACACATCATTCATGTTTTGTAAATAATGAAAAGGATGAGTAATTTGGGATCTTTCTAGATTAATAACATGAATAATGCGAGCGCGGATCCAGGGCGAAGTTCCCGGGTCCCTCTAGGAGTGGGGAAAATAAAAAAAGGGAAAAGAGAGGAGAAAAAAAGGAGGAAAAGAGGAGGAAGACAAATGAAAAAAATAAGGTGAGAAGAAGACTTGGAAAATACAAAAAAAATAAGAATCTTTCATATCACTATATGAATTTTTCGCTCGCACTTGCATGTTTGATATCGAGATACAAATAATCCTCAATGGGCTGATATGGAGCTGAAAATATCACGTTGCTTGATTTACAAATTGATTTTTTTTTAATGTGCAGCCGTAGTCCGTTTATGGTCTGATCGAGTATCAATGCAGCTCGCGCTACGCGCTCGCATTATTTGTCAAGTACCCAATATCTAGTCTTCGTATTTACAATAAATTCTCAAAATATTCTTATTCAGGTCTGATTGTCAAAACATATCAGCTCTGATTGTCAAAACCTATCAGCTAGCGCTGCGCGCTCACATTTCGATTGGTTAGTTATTTATCTCTATAACAAACTATTTAAAATCCCTTTTCATGACAATTTATTTAAAAAAAATCGGTTCGTGATTTGCGCTCGCATTAATTGTTAAAGATATATCAACCAATGCCTTCTATTCATAAATAGAAAAATACTTAAAATATCCAGTTTTCAGAAATTGATATTAACAAATTTCTCGCTCTTATTGGGCTTATTAGAGTAATAAATAAGATAATAACAATAACATTTCATGAATTGCTAATAACTATATTGTCTTTTTTTATAATTGAAAGAATTTTCATCTCGCGCTTGGGGACACTTAATATAGGTAGATAATTTCTATTTTCATATGACAAAATGTCCTTAGAATGTTCCCGTCCTAGGTCAGAATAATTTCCGAAAAATATCCGCTCGAGCTTCGCGCTTGAATCATTTATTGAGTGCGATCCACATCCAGTCAGTTTCATTTTCAGTGTTTGAAATAGTTTTCAGATTAGAATTCTGCTCGCACTTCCCGCTCGCATTACGTAGGAAGATGCCTAATTACCCATCTTCACGCCTTACAAAACATGAACTAGTGTCCCGTTTTTAGCTCTAAATCTTAATTTTCCCCATCGCGCTTATCGCTCGTATTGTCTAGTTATATACCTATTCAGTTCAGGATTAATGCTTAGAATGTCAATTTTCTTGTTGGAATGTCAAAAATGTTCAGCCCGCACTTCGCGCTCGCATTATTCCATTCTTGAAATAGGCCATCATAATTATATAGGCCTATGTATCGTCTTCATGGCTACTACAATCAGAACAGGTCCCTTGTTTATCAGGCCAGAATATATATGAAAAAAAAATCTGCTCGTGCTTCGTATTTGCAGTATAGTTATTAGTTAGATGTTTTATTTTCAGGACAAAATATGACATTTACGAAAAATTTTAACTCGCGCATCACTCGCACTATATTGAATAGTACGTATAGGATTATACATTTCAGGGGTCGCGGAAGCGAGGGGGGGCTCCAGCCCCTGCTTTTTTCCATAACCGTGTTCAAAAAAGTAAAAATGACCATTTGATTGTGATTTTTTGCATGGTCACCCCCCCCCAAAAAAAAACAAAAACATTTGACTCAGCCCCCCCCCCCTCACTTTGAAAACCATTCTGCGGCCCCTGCATTTATGTTGTTTTATAAGAATAAAGCTGACTGTTAGGTCTACACCTTCAAAGAAAGAAACAAACAAAAATCAACTCAGAGCGGTCGATCGTGGAAAATAATGGGTGAAAAATTCCCCCCCCCCCATATTCGTGATATTGGCCGCGAAATTGATCTGCCTCTGCTATCATGTTAGCTCGTTCCATTCTTATTTCCTGTTTCCCTTGCCTCATTTGTTCTTTCTTTTCCTTTACTTGTTATCCTCTTTTTTTTACCTTTCCCTTTCTTCTTTTCTCCCTTTTCCCACTTCCAAATTAATTTCCCTTCCCCAATGCATGCGCTGAAATATGACGTGAAAGACATGAACACATCGTACACGCAAAACTGTGTATGAACAGAATGCATAGAGTTGGATAAAGCGTGAGAGAATGTCAGGCCGAAGCGCCGAGCTGAGCGAGCGTGACCAATGTCCATCGCATCGCATCGCATGCAGCATGCAGTATAATGTATCTCGCAGTTTCAAGAACCATGAACCAATCTTGTCGCACGTGGAAATTTGTAGCCAAAATTTTGACAGACTCATCTCTAATACGTTTTCATGAACGTCAAAATAAACTACTGTAACATGTGAACTACAGGTTGGAGGGACAGCATAAGGGGTAAGTTAGTCCACATTTTTAAAAATAATTATCTAACCCATCTAACAAAAATTCAACGGTTTCCTGTGCTCCTCGCCGAACTCGCTGGGGGAGAAACTCGACGGAGGCCATGCTAAAACTAAGAACAATGATCGACGAGCGGGTACACGGAATTAGCAGACTACGCTCGCAGGGATATTTCGGTTTGCTAAAAGTGGAACGGCTAGTGATCAACTAACAGGGGGAAAAATCAGTCGTGGACGAAAGTGGGCGCTATATAAGTGCGCATAAATTCAGCGAACTGTCTTTGAAATTCAGCCGAGGAGAATGATTTTATTTCTCGGAGTTTATTTAAAATTTAATATTTCCAAGAAGAAATTCTGTCAATTTCGCATTGAATCATCATCAGCAATCGTTATTCAATAGGAAAGATCCATTCAACTGGAATTTTTGTATCCTTTACCAACACTATCCACGAGCTTTAAACAAATGCCCCCCAAGGAATAAGAATTAAGAATATCTATCCCTCCTTTGTGCTTATCCCTTTTTTCTATTTCTTTCTATGTTATGTATCAGGGGCCGCGGAACCGGGGGCTGGGGGCTTCAGCCCCCCCCCCTCCCCCTTTTTTTTCCAAAACCGTGTACAAAAACGTAAAAATGACCATATGATTGTGATATTTAGCATGGTCAGCCCCCACTTTGAAAACCGTTCCGCGGCCCTTGTTTATGTCATGTAGTATATCAAATTTACTTTGCAATATATATATTATAATATACACATTGGTAAATTGACGTCTTCATCCTGTGCTACAATTGTTATGCGCATGAAAGTACGAATTAATTTAAATGTCGCAATATCGGAGCAATTTACGGCGGAGCAGATGTAGGCGGAGCAAACATTGACGGAGCAGATATCGGCGGAGCAATTGTCGCGATGCAATTTTCGGCGGAGCAGATGTCGGCGGAGCAATTATTGGCGGAGCAGATGTCGGCGGAGCAAATATCGGCGGAGCAATTGTCGTATAATCAGAGCAGATGTCGGCGGAGCAATTTTCGGCGGAGCAGATGTCGGCGGAGCAAATATCGGCGGAGCATATGTCGACGGAGCAAATATCGGCGGAGCAAGTGTCGACGGAGCAAATATCGGTGGAGCAAGTGTCGACGGAGCAACTGTCGGCGGAGCAACTGTCCGGAGCAATTGTCGGCGGAGCAGTTGTCGTATTTTGCGTAACAGTTGTCGGCGGAGCAGATGTCGGCGGAGCAATTGTCGGGTCACCACTTGGACATTAGGTTAATCAAGTACCGCTGAATATCCTGTGCGAGTTTCAGGTCACATGACCATGGTCAATGGTCATTTAAGGTCAATGAACTTTGGCCGTGTTGGGGGTCTTTGTTAAATTACCATCCTAACTCTGAAGTTTATGGATCTATTTCATAAAAATTGGGATATAAGAGTAATCAAGTATCACTGAACATCCCCTGTGAGTTTCAGGTCACAAAACCAAGGTCAAAGGTCAGTTAAGGTCAATAAACTTAGGCCATGTTGGGGTAATTGTTGAATTGCCATCATAACTTTGAAAGTTTATGGATAGAGTGAATGAAATGTAGACATGGGTGTAGTTGACAAGTCTTAAGTCACCGTTCAAATGTCATCTATGGTCAATGAAAGTGTTATTATGTCATTATATGAATGGTGTTTTTGTGAATGATTATCTTACAGTAGTTTTCAAAGTTAGCACTGCTGCTATATTAAATCGCGTAATGCAGGCGAGACTGCCAGAGGCGTTCCACTTGTTACTAGTATGGTTCATTCGCTTTACAACAAATAGTAATAAAAAGTTCTTGGGATCCTTTTTTGTTAGTATCAATTATCAATATCAGAGGAATTTGGTTTGATTTATAATTTATTTTTATTTTTTATATACATTTTTTTGCATTGTTCATTTACAGGTCGCTGCTGCTCAGAGGAAGTTGCGTGTTGGTAGCGCTCACACAGCAGACCATGATAAGATTGAGGAGCAGCGAAAATGGCTTGACACAGAGGTTGAGAAGGTGCTCCAGAGGAAGAAAAAGATGAAAGAATTAGAAGAGGTACAGTAAAGATGAATAACAATTTCAAAATGAGTTGGGACAGAATTCAATGAAGTGACCAACCAAATGTCTGTTTGCGTAAATGAAAGTCCTGTAATCACAAAACAGGCTTCCTCCAAACTGGTCATCGTGTTACTCATTAGAAGAGGTAGTTTAAAGATGAATGCCGGTTGTGGTAACAATTTCAAAATGAGTTGGGACAGAATCCAATGAAATGACCACTCGAATATCTGTTTAGTAATACATAAAATAAAAATATGTGCCTCAGGATTCTGGAAAGATCTGCGTTATTGCTGAGAAATTAGCAAGAATACGCATTGGATTTGAATACAAATGTTGGTTATTTTTCCAAGCACTAATGATACATTGTCCCACATGTGCTTTTCTGTGTTGGCTTTCTACAGTGTGATTGTTTTTTCAGCTTAGATTTCGTGATTTCTCTCAGTTCATTTTATGTAACTGTACAATATCTAGATTCATGATGATAAAGTGACAAACATTGATTTTACAGATTTTCTCATGAAATCATTGTTTACTGCAACTATATTCAAATCTGTTCATTTTATTGTCATGTATATTTTCAACACTTACAGGAGCTGAAGAAACGTGAAATGAATCTTGCCAAGAAAGAACTGATGTTAAGAGAGAGAGGTGAACTAGAGATAAAGAAACTTAGATCAAGCCAGTCAATATCAAGGGTTAGTATAAGAAGAAGAGGAGAGACTAAAAGAAAGAGAAGGGGGTAGAGAATCACCATTCATTATTTTGTATTTTTTGTTATAAAAAAATACTGCAGGTATGAAAAATACTCGCTCCCCAAAACAGCAATTAATAATAAAAAAAAGAGAAAAAGACAGCAATATTTGATCGAAATAATGTTTTTCACCCAAAATCCTTTTTTGTTCCCTCAAAATTCTTTACGATTTTGGCATCCTCATGAAGTGGGAAGGAGGGGGTGGGGGAGGTACGTGTAAAGCCTAGAAATACAAGTCATTTTTTTTTTACATTGAAATGTCATCATATGAATGTACTGTCATATCATGCTTTTATTGTTAGATACCCAATCATGCTAGAGATAAATGGAATGTCCACTTAGACAAATTTTCAAACCATTTTCCGAATCATAACCATAATTTTGTTTTTTAATATCAGGATATGACTGGTTTGGTATCACAGTTGCAGTCCGTGGAGAGAGAGATTGAGGAGAAGAGCAACACGCTGAGAGTGAGTTTAGATGCTCAGAAACCAGTGATAGGCAAAGAGATACTGGGATTCAAGGCTGAAAGGTGAGGGAATGGAGGATGATGATGGTGATGATAATGATGATGATGATGACGATGGTGTTGATGGTGTTGATGATGATGAAGGTGATGTGGATGATGGTGATGATGATGATGAGGATGATGATGGTGATGAAGATGATGGTGATGATGGTGATGAGGATGGTGATGATGATGATGGTGATGAGGATGGTGATGATGATGATGGTGATGATGATGATGGTGATGATGACGATGGTGATGAGGATGATGGTGATGATGATGATGATGATGAGGAGGAGGAGGAGGAGGATGACGACGACGATGATGATTATGATGATGGTGATGTTGATAATGATAGTTACGGACGGTGGTGATAATGATATTGGTGGTGCTATTGATGGGTGTTTTGATGGTAGTGGGGATGATGATGCTGATGATGATGATGATGATAATGATGAAGGTGATGATGATAATAAAGGTGATGATGATGACGGTTATGGTGATGATGATGATGATGATGATGATAATAGTAATGATGATAATGATGATAATGAAGGTGATGTTGATGATGATGGTGATGATGATGATGGTGATGATGATGATGACAGTGATGATGATGATGAGGAAGGTGATGATGATGAAGGTGGTGATGATGTTGATGATGATGATGGTGATGATGATGATGGGGATGATGGTGATGATGATGATGATGAAGGTGATGATGATGAAGGTGATGATGATTAAGGTGATGATTGATTATGTTGATGGTAATGATGACAGGGTTTGATTCTCATGACCATACTCCAAACTAATTTCAATTTGGAAATAACACCCATTGCTATAGATCTCTCAAACTACTCTAAATTTATTTTCCCCTTGTCATCCTAGCCAAGCTACAATGTAATCCAAACATAGTATAACAAAGAAATTAGAACCCATATTTTTTCTAACTCACATTGTATTTCATTTCTTTCAGAGAGAGGCTTCTTCAACAGAGGGTCCAGCTTGATGAAAAACTTCAACATGGAACACTGCTATCAGCTACGGAAGAGAGAAGGTGAGATATTTGATCTGTCTTCCATTGATTTAAAGCAGACACAAACCAGTAGCCACCTCAAGTCCTTAACTTCCCCAATCTGGCCAGGTTGCTAACCCATAATGCAGCATTCTGGACAGTGTAGTCTTGTCATTTAGACCCATTGGAACGATATCACACTGATTCACTTCTCAATACATCTATACCGATATCATAACTTGTTTACCAAATATTTAAACAGGTACTTTTCCCCTTAAAACAGTTTAGATTATCTAGAATTGTAAAATTGTAAGCTAATTTATTCTCTGTATTTCTCTGCATTATTAATAGTTATCTCTCAAAATGTATGTTTTAAGACTAGCTTCTTACAACACACAGTGAATGAGAGACCACACAAAGTTCGCTCCCTCTTTAAAGCAAGTAGGATTTAGTCTGGTCAATATTTGATTTCACTGTTTGTTGATTATCACCCGCAAAACATCGGCAATAACTCTATAAATCACTGAATCTGTAAATTCATGATTAATCATGAGCTGCTATTCCATGAGAGCAAGAAAGGGGGAAATGAGAGTAAGGCTTTCATTGCTGTGTCCTTTTTTTAAAAGTGGGCATATTGGTACCAACTTATGACATTTGTGGTCAATAAAGTGATTATCTTTTCATAGCTGACAATATTTCTGTCATATGGTGGTACTTTGATTTGTCAACATGATCATAAAACCATTATGGAATAGCGCCAAGTATGGTTGGAACTACCCCTTATCGACCACCTAATCTTCTAAGCATCGTATCTGCGAAAATATTCATCAATTTTACCCAGTTTTCGTCTCATTTGTGCAGAAAATTTAACAGATCAGATTCCCATGTTTCGCTCGGCGACTCCGATTCAATCCGCGTATATATCGACGATCAACGAATGCGACGATTTTCCATTTGCTCATTTGCACCCGTCTTTTGAAACCGACCACCCGCGGTACACTAAGTTTACGGCCGATTCTTGTCGCGGTGGCGAAATATTTTTACTCTTTCAAATCAGTTCCATGACGTCAACATGCTAAATGGTCGCTTCACCACTTCCACTGCGAGCTCCGGCGCATGATTCGACGATTGACGACGGTCATTTGTTCTAAAGCCGTTTCCTATCGGATTTCTTGGTTTTTCAGCGGGTTTTGGGTTTGGTCAATACAATTTTGATTAATTCTACAAAATTTTTACTTTTTGTTGCTTCTTTTTTCTCGTAAAATCGATTCTTACCGTTTCTATGGACACTGCGCCTACTCTCCCGCGCGTATCGTTTGTAATACGCAATAATTTTAACGCGCGCAAGGTGGTCGGTTTCAAAAGAGGTGGTCGATATGTGGTAGTCTCACCATACTAGTAGGATCTTCACACTCCTAGAATCTTCAAATTATTAAAACAAGCACCTGGACAAAAGACAAGTTCCTGTCTACCATTGCATTCTCTGTGCATTATACTAGCTGTGACCAGTCAAAACTTCCAGCTATCAAACTTTAACTTTGATAAGGAAAAAGATAAGTAGAATTTGTGACAATTATAGATGTTATCAGATTGATTGAGTTAGGGGCTTGGAAGCACTTGAGGCAGCCAATGAATATAAGAATGGTATGAAATCAACAAAAACTAATGATCTTGCTTCAAACCTAGGACTAATCCCACTACTGTTTAGGTTACCGTAATAATCATAAAAAAATTAGCGCCTATCACTTTATCAGAAGTCTCTAAGCGTTCTACAGTATTGAAGCTCAATTACCCTGGTCTTAGCGGAATGGCTGTTACGCGCTCTGCATATCAAGAAATAAAATCCGATCAGGTACCCATTCACCTCACCTTGGTTGAGTGCAGCACAATGTGGGTAAATTTCTTGCTGAAGGAAAACACAACATGGCTTGGAATCGAACCCACGTCCTTCAGATTGAAAGACTAGTCATAACCACTAAACCACGATACCCCTACTGTATTGAGCTTTTATGTAGTTGAAATTGTCATCCCAAAACTTCAAGAATTCCACCTTACATACTAAATAACTTTAATTAAAGTGAGAATGTTAAATTTGATTTTTTGTAAATTCTTCAGCTCTCAAATGAGGTTGTATTCATAGGTCTAGAAACATGAGAAGAATTTGATTGCTAGCTGACTGTTTTTATCATTGTCCAAACTTTCATTATTTCCTTTTAACATCCTCAGATTGATAGAGTTAGATGAAGGTGTAGAAGCACTAGAAGCAGCTATTGAATATAAGAATGACATCATATCAACAAAGAAGAAAGAATTACGGAAGAACGACCTTACACAAGTAAGTCCTTGTGTAATCATAATTTTGACATAAGATAGAAGGATAATAAATGTAGCTTACAGTGGATCATTGTGATTGATTTTCATAATATTAGATAACTTTGCTTGTATTTATATCCATTATTTCTTCGACTTCAGTTTTATAAATCTCTGATTTAGAGTTGGATAGATTTTCCCTTTTTTCACAAATGAGATACTTTCTCCCCATTTCCTATAATTTTGCCTTTTAATATAAGAGAGGCTTTTGAGTATCGTGTTTAACATACCAGGATGATGGAAGCAGTTAGGATTTTTCATCATATTTGCAAATCGAACAGAGGCCATTCTCTGTTTTTCACATATATAGATTAATGAGATGCATCAGCTGTATGTCTTCTGATCTTCATTTTATTCTTTTTTTTTTCTAGTGTAGAGTATTAAAACAATATTAATTTTTTGTCTGAACAGTCTTATTTGAAGAGAATGAGCTGTGCCAATTTCCATGCTTCTTTCTGTAGAGTGAAGTGAAGTTACTGATATGTCTGAACAGTCTTATTTGAAGAGAATGGGCTGTGCCAATTTCCATGATTCTTTCTGTAGAGTGAAGCGATGTTACTGATTTGTCTGAACAGTCTTATTTGAAGAGAATGAAGTTTGCCCATTGTATGATTCTCTTTAATCCACGTTTCGTTCTGTAGAGTGAAGCGATGTTAATGAGTCGTCTGAACAGTCTTGCCCCTAATGAGACCAAGAGCCTTCTTGCCAAATACTTTGAAAAGGTCATTGACCTTAGAGAAGGAGACAGAAGAAAGGAGTTAGAAATCAGTGAATTAGAGGTAAAAAAATATATAATATTCATCTTTCTTCATTAGAAACTTTCAAACATAAACTGAAGTCATATCTTTTCTAGTATTATCATTTTTTTGCACTATGATGCTCATCAAATCTCTTGTACTTTCTATTTTCATTTGTTATAATAAGATGGTACTTTGAATGCATATTATTATCCTCGTTATTCCAATTTTTTATTTTTATTATTTTTTTTTTTGGGGGGGGCTTCATCATTGAAAGCAGAAAAAAAATTAGTGTAACAAATCAATGGAGGTTTTGAAAAAAACTGTGGAAAAAGTATTGCAGTTACATGGTATAATTTGTTTTTTCGTTGTCAATCACAAGGTGTTCCATGTACAGTGGTGGTAAAAGCTTAGTGAACTTCACCACAAAATGCACTCCTTCATGCTGAGTGTCAAATGGAGACAACAGCACTACAATAATTGGCGAACCCAGAGAAGCAAAGTTTATTGAATGTAATATTTTATCACCTGACTTCACAATTAGATATCTATAACGATGGCAGTTCTTGAACACTTCAATATTCTCATTTTCTGGTGGAGTTCACTCACTATTTAGCACTGCTGTATATCATGTGATGTAAATGCTGAAAGTGACATTTTTTTTCTCTGAAATTTGGAAATGATTTCACTTGTACATTTGTTGTATAATCAAGCTCATTATCCCAAACATGCTTCTTTGTAAAGAAGTGCAGTGGTGGCTAAATGGATCATTGCATTCAGTGCAATGAACGGCAGCTCAAGCTTAATCTGGGATGATATATCTGGATAGAGGGTGTATTTTGGGTGACACGACATTTGCTCCGGCGACAATTGCTCCTGGCCTTATTTCATCTAAGGAATAGGGTTCTATGTTAGCTTTAGTGTTGGGTTTAGGGTTGGGTATAGTGTTAAACCCAGGGTTGAAGTCGGCGATTCCATTAGTGTGTGGGATTCGCAACGGAGCAATTGTCATGGATGCCTATTATTATTGGAATGTACATTGTTCACTATAGACTACCAAAGTGACGCTGTCACCAATTTTTTTGTCACACTTCATAATTTTTTATATCATATATACTAGGAGCATGATGAAACACATGTACTGCCCAAATTTGGTAGGAATCTTAAAAATGTGGAGCTGGGCCAGTTGATTATGCATTCATGTGATGATATCTCGGGTCTTTTCAATCTCATTCCAACCTAATTTTGGCTGCTGTTTTTTATCATACTCTTCCGAGATATGAAATAATGATGATAAGCTGCAACGTAGGATGTTTGATGATGTTACACTACGGTACGCGTTGTTAATGCCTATCATCATTGGTATGTCCGTTGTTCACAGATGAAGTTAGATGAGAGGGAGAGGGTGATACGAACATTGGAGGGCTCCCTCAGGAGTGCAGGGATGGAGAGTGAGCAGAGATTGATAGAACAACAGAAGGATTATGAAAAGAAGGTCCAGGTGCTGATGAGAGAATTACAAGGAGAAGGAGGCGGAGGAGGAGATGGAGGGTAAGTAATGGATAGATTGATGGGTGAGTGGGTGGTTGGATGGAGGGATAGATAGATAAGTGGATGGTTGGAGGGATGGATGGATGGATAGAAAGGTAGGTAGGTAGATGGATGGATGGATTGATTCACTTAAAATTTTGATGTTAACTTCCTCTAGTTTCTTTGTTATAAGGTCAATCACGTAAACATGCCTGTGAAGGACATATGTAAATGTGAAGGACATATGTAATGAATTGGGAATTTTGAGGGGCTATAGCCTCTCTTAATTATGGACATGTGCTTAGTAACAATAATTGAAGCTAGACTGTGTAAAGGTATTGTTCATTTTGATTGAATGGAACTTGTGCAGTGCCCCTTATAAAAGTTTGATAAGTTTCTCTTGGAACTCAGTTTAGACAGATTGAAAGGAAGTTAACTGAGTAGATAAAGACAGCCATAAATGATTAAATGAATATGTGTCCTCAAGTGGTCCTTCATATGGTAAAGTATTCCTTAGGGTTTTGTTGGACCCTTACCTTACATCTTATATATTTTTCTTTTCTTTCATAGGTTTGCTGTAGAACACAAGCTGAAGGAACTGGAAAAGGATCTGTTTTACTACAAGAAGACAAGTAGAGAATTGAAGAAGAAACTGAGAGATTTTGTACAGGCCAGTACCAGTTCAAGTAATGGACATGGTAAGTGAGAGCGGGATAGAGGTGTTGAGAGAGTGGGGGGTTGGGTAGAGTTGGAGAGAAATATACAACTTTTCAAATTGCATGAGACGAAAGAGTAGAGACTTGAAGGAGAAACAGAGAATTGTAGAGGCCAGTAATGAACATGGTAAGAGGGAGAGAGAGAGAGAGGGATAAGCAGAGAGATATGTGGAAAGAATTTTAACAGTCCTAGGGGGCGTTTCACATAGAGTTGAGTGTGACAGAGACATGCTTAAACATCAACACACAAATGTTATGCATGACCCGTGCTCATTATTTGACCAATGGGGTAATGTGTGTCCTATACCGCATGCAACTGAAATCTAAGCACAAATCTACGTCACACTTTACTTTTTTTGAAATATTCTCAGTGCCATTACTACAAGATTTTCCTCAAATTGTAAAATGACAGATTTTGCCATCCACCATGGTGACATAAATCCAATATTAAACAGGAATTTTAGTAGAATAACACAACACTTTATCATGTGTTAAAATAATGGATATATTTCAATTGTTTTATTTCTTATAGAAGATGCTAAAGGACACCAAAGTGCTCGTGGGATACCAGCGCATGGAGGAGACGCTATACCGAGGGAGGCCACGCCCGTAAGGAAGTCAAGGAGAGAGGTCCGTGAGCTGAGGTAAATAATAATATCCCTTACCTAAAGGCCTCATTTGTCTGTTTCTTTTCTGAAAGGCTAATTTTCTGGGTTTTTTTTCTCAAATGTCTCAAGTTCTAAATCTGTTTTTCTTTTGTGACATGTACAAACCATTCTGGCAAAAGAGATTACTACTACATATGATTTAAGTATACATAATATTCAATTCAATTCAATTTATTTCCACTTTAAAAAGCAACAATATATACAACGTTCAATGCATATTAGTATAGTGGGGGATCATAAAAAGCACAAAAGATGGCTTATTAAAAATGACCCCTTACAGTACAAGTAAACAAAGATAAAATAACACAAATGACAACAATGTGTAATACAAAATAAAGGAGAGAAAGAACAAAGAAAGAAAATAGAAAGGAAACATTCGGTATGTGAATTCTGAATCAATCTGGTAAAGGAGGTGTCTTTTATACAGATATTTGAATTGTTTTTCAGTCTTACTATTTTTGAAATGAAATGGGAGATTGTTTCAAAGCATTGGACCATTAAAGAAAATTGACTTTTGTGCTATTGATGTGCGGTTAAGCCTTGCTGGCTTCAAGGAATATTCTTCCTTATTAACTCCATTTAGCATAACCTGTTTTATTCTACTAATCAGTTCCTGATTATGTAGTTTGAAGTGGCAAAGTCTGTTTAGGAAACACACTTTGAATATTGCAAAGAAACTTGTTTTATGGAATTGTTATGTTTTTGGCTTGATCATAATGCTCTGTATTTGTACTACATAAGAATTTTACTCAGTTATCATTTAGATTGCATTATTAAAAGGAGATAACATATTAATCAATGATTTTGATACTTTAAATTCAATGTTTAATATATATTTTTTTTCATTGCATATTCGTTTTCAGTGAAGCTGAAGTTTCCCTCAGAAAATCATCAGCAAGTCAGCGGTCGTCCATGATAGTTGGTAAGCTATGATGATGATGATGATCTGGTGATGATAATGGTATAGTGATGATGATGACGATGATGTCGATGATGATGATGGTGATGGTGATGATGATGGTGATGATGATGATGGTGATGTTGATGATGGTGATGGTGATGATGATGATGGTGATGACGGTGATGATGATGATGATGTTGATGATGTTGATGATGGTCATGAAGATGATGATGATGATGATGATGATGTTGATGATGATGATGTTGATGATGATGATGGTAATGATGAAGGTGATGCTGCAGATGATGATAATGATGTTGATGATACTGTTGCTGCTGCTACTACTGTTGGTGATTATATTGATAGTGGCCACAATAATTATAATTTTTGAGAGGATTCAGATATTTCTCGCGTTTAAGTTCATATGACTCTTAAGGCGACCGCACACCTTACGATTGGTCTGCGACCCGATTTCAGAATAAAACGTAGTAGAATTTGATGCTAATATTGAGACTTGGAATATCTTACTGTCTAATGTTCAAAATCATCTTACGAATACCTATATTCAAATCTGTGACTATGCTATCATCCTTCTTAGAATAAAAGCAAATTTAATATCTAGTCATAATGACGTCATAGCAGTCGTACGATTGGCTACGGTTTTGAAACTAAATTGGCCTTTACTCCAAAATAGAGGCTTGCAATCTTTCTAAATGGTTATATTAGGATTCTTTCAATTAATTTTAACCTCAAATAAAATGATATGTCCCATTCACATTTTCAGAAAATGAGCAAAATGCGATTTGTTCCAAAATCGGATCGCGAACAGTCGTAAGGTGTGCGGTGGCCATTATAAAATTAAACAAAATTTGAACATGCTATAGAGTTTTAAACTGCTCTAAATGCAAGAAGAAAACAGAATTAATGATAGAACAGTATATCTAGCAATGTAGCATCTTTGAATAACCATTGACCCATCATGCTTTATGTTTTTTTGTTGTTCATATAGATTCAATTGAGAGTGGAGCCAGTCATGGAAACAATCCATGGAATTAGAGTGATGTGCCTTCTTAATTCTAAAGCAATGTGAGGTGCTCATCTTATCTTCATTAGATTAAACCCATTGGATACTGGAACCCGAGCAGTCCCCACAAAAAGTCTCTGGGATTCACAAGATTGAATAGCAAATAGGTTAATCCATTGCCAACTGATCCCTGTACAAAGGGTATGGGAATCAGAATTCAGGAGTCAACAGGTTAATCCATTGCCAACCCCTCACAAAAGTCTATGGGAATCACAGACGTCAGTTGTATGTGGGTTAAGCAATGATACCGCTTTGAATTTAAAAGAAGGAATTCTGGCTCAAAAATTAGCGACGGTACCTTGATGCAGAAAATTGCCAAATCAACAATGGGTGATTTCAAATCCGGTGTTGGCCTTGGTGTTGGTGTTTGTGCTGAAATTTGGATTGCTTCCCCTAGCTCCAGAACTTATTCAGAGTTTGTAAAACTGATCCAGATCACATTATTGACATCTCAACAACTAGTGAGTGACTTTTCGGGACCATCTTCATTTTATGTTTGGTGTTTTAATCGTGTAAAAATTGACCTAACACCAACACCAAAAGGTCAACACTGAACTTGAAATCACCCAATGTGTATGGGGGTACACAATAATGTAGGAGTGAGAATCATTTTGGAGACAAATATTAGCACCTAGTGCTATAGCAAAATGCCTGATGTGTGAGCCTTGACATAAATATGAAAGCTTTCTTTGTTAAAAGCAGGAAGCACTATCATTCCTATGCTTTGAATTTAAAAAGGCGATGTGTAGGGTAGTGGTCAGTGCTTGATATGGAGTCCATTTTTTGTTGGCATCCTCTTTGAATGTAATGGTGCTATGTGTATAAAGTAATTGCTCTTTGATGTTCTTGTATAAACAACCCCTGGTCAGTAGCTCAGCCTGCCCAATTGTCTTACAGACTCTGCTTTCACAGAATACTAGAAATAATACCTAGCGCCTAGATTGAAAGTGTGTGAAGTACTGTATCATTTGGTCGTGAATGAACATAATAATCCATCAAATGTTCACATAGAAAATACTCATGTCATGCCATTCATAAACAAATTGGCCCGTATTCTGAAGTTGGGTTTAATTTAAACTCTGGTTTTAAGTTGTGGTTTAACTATGGAAAGCCAGTTGTTACATAAATCTCTACGAGAAGAGGTTCAATGTATCAGCTCATTTGACTTCCAAAACATTATTAACTGCCTGGGAAGGATAAGTATGACAGTTGTCTTCACCATTAAATAATTAGTGAAGAGCACAGTTAACATGAGAAGCATTCACTGTAAACAAAATTTTGAAATGTTTGGCTTCCCATAATTTTAGCATAGAGTTAGACCATGGTCTAAATTAAACCTGACTTCAGAATACGGGCCATTTTGTTTATGTACCTAGTTTTTGAAGCCTACATGTATATATGTATCTTTGAATTTGGTATATCCTCCCAAAAGTGCATATCACCATCCCATTTCATTACTAGATTATATTAATTGGTTGTGGTGTGAAGGATATAAACTAAAAATGTGTTTTATTGGATAAATTGACAAATTTTACATCAGAATATCATTTGAACAGGTGCCCAATCAACATATGATATCTGCATATTTGTCGTGTTTGTAATAAACACCTCAAGCACGGAATGGGCTGAAAATTTCAGGATGTAATATTTGCCAGTCGCTTTTTAATATGCAGTTACTAAATATGTAAAGAAATCACCCAAACAGCTATATTGAATAAAAATAAAAAAAACATTGCAGAGAGAGGGTGCTAGATTTAAATTTAATCTTTCATGGCCGGATTATACCATATACTATATTCAACTTGGTGAAAAAATTAATTCAGTGACTAAGTTCGGCATAATGTTAGGAATAATAAAACCATAGTATTGCTTTTTGGCGAGACCTGTGGTCGGAGTAAAGTCCAAATCTGCTTCAAGGTGCAGCCGATGATGACGTCATTACAATTTGGACTTGAATTTGCTTTTATTCCTACAGGGAGACTCAAACTAGACTGAATTTTGATTTCCGTAGTCCTACCACTATTCTGAACACTTGAACGCTGAGATTTTTATTGGTTTGAATGTTCATATCAAATGTTATTATAATTTCTTAGAAATTCAGATCGCAACAAATCGCATAGTGTGCGCCGGGCTTTAGGTACTAAACCTGCCTTCTTTTTTTTCATAGCATCAGCACTTTGTGATTGGATTTGTATGTGTGTATTTGTTGTGTGTGTCAATGCAGTACTCTTTATATGTTTTTTCACCTCGAGATGAAGTCAAATCACCTTGCTAGATATAGATAATTTATGCAAATTTTATGCTAATCTATGTAAATTACTGCCAATTATATCTGTACATTTATGTTTGTTGGTTATTTATTTGATGTCCACTCCACCATGCATCATAGCATAGTGATAAGAATTGTCATTTGGTATGAAACAGAAATTTGTTATGGGACAGTCACACGGTGAAGCTGACTCTGAACCGATTAAAGCTATTACATTATTATGAATGCCATAGCGTCGGTCGGATTGGAATCGGTTCCATGTGTGTGACTGTAGCGTTATTTACAGTACATTAACAATAAATCTACAAGGCAATTTGCTGGATTCACAATACAGTGCGCCATCTATCGGTTGCAGCAGACTGGCCAATATGTAACTTCGGGGTCGACACTGCACGCAGGCGCTGGCAGCGCACAGTGCTAGTGTTCTGTAATGTGAGTGTGATGCTTCAAAATGAAAACCATATGGAAAAAGCGGAGGAAGAACTCACTGAAAATGGTCTAAATTTCACAAAGAAATATGCGGTAAATTTCTCTCCACCTCCTGGACCCTGGTAAACAGCATGATTTTATGCGAGCCAACAGAGCTGCATTGGCCAACGCAGCATAATCGCATCCATGCACTAGCACGCGTGCAACAGATATAGACTTTTTCCCATGAGGCATTGCAAAATTCGGCCTTTCCATTGCAACCGATAGGTGGCGCACCGTATTGTGAATCCATCAAATTTTGTAAAGTTCCAACGTGTGATACCGTATTAGTGTGACATTCCTCAAATTTATCCCTGTTTTTTGCTTCATGTGAAAATCTCTCATTGCCATGCCTTGAGCAGTTAAAGGGAAGTTGAAAGGCTCAGTGTTTTATGGAACTGCTTTGCACAAGATCTGACACTTTAACATTGGTAGGTACAATATTTTGAAAACAAATTTTCGGCATTACTCCTATGTGTTTAAGATAGCATGCCAAAATATTTGTTTTCAAATTATAATTTCCTCCTATTAAAAGATACAATATTGTTTGCAATCAGCTAAACTATAAATTTTATAGTACATGAGCCAATTTAGAATTATTTATTACTTTTGGTTCATGTTTTGTTATAGACCAGGATATCTATCTAAGATGCACATGCTACAAGTTTTCATTTATTTTGTTTCTACCAAAAAACCCCAGTTCAATAGTATTAGGTTATTTATCTAATGGTTAATTTATGTTGTACAGTGGCGGACCGTGACCCGGAGGAGACAAAGCATTGGAGGGGCACAGCATTGTTCACAAACAATACAGTGCCCCTCCAATGCTTTGTCTCCTCCGGGTCACGGTCCGCCACTGATGTTGTATAATACTATTGATACAAATTACTTATTCATTCCATGTGATTGTGTATGAATAAACCAAATACATGTAAGTTGAAGTGTAGTAAACTAAGAAATGAAGTAAAGACAGTATTAGCCCATTGCATACATGTAGTTATGTGGAAAACTGATACTATACAGATATTGATTACATGTACTTAGGTAGTCTATAACATGTTGTATTGACCCAGTCTATGCATTTCCCATACAGCATTATGTTTATGCATTAATATGACAAAACTAATTAAGTAAGTCAAATGACATACATGTATATGTTATCAATGAAACAAATTTTATTTTGTCTTATTGACTCTTCATTTTGGAATAATTAGCAAGAACAATAAACATATATCATTTCTTTCCCCCTCCCCTCGCTTTCTTCCTTTTAATCTATTAGTACTACATGTATACAAGAATATGTATAAATACATACAATTTATTATGTTTAGTTGTAAACAGTTTATTTGATGATACCCATATTATGTATTACATATAACTCTAAAATTTTCATGGAATATTCTTTTATTTGCTTTATTTCTCAAGCTTGTTGCATCGTGGAGTATTAGGCTTTATCTGACCTCGTGTAGAAACAGACATGGCTTGAACCAAGTTTTTCTTTTTACTGTACATTAATTTTGTACGAGTAATTCTTTAAGTGCAATCTATAATTCTTGAAATATTACATGTCTTGTTCCTTATAGCTTTTGTTTTATTACATGCAAACCAAAATATGCATGTTTTCGATTTGAATATTATTTCATGCGTTACCTTAGTACACAAAAACAGAGTGCTTTATTTGCCTGCAGTCATTTGTATTTACACCTGATTTTATCATTGTATAGAAGTCTATTTCATTGTGATTTTTATTTGAAGACAGTATATTCCTATGTGATACAAGTACTTTATTAATCCATCCAAAACTGTGTGTAGGCAGACAAGAGATAACACATTGGATGCAAATATTAATTAAGACTTCTGTGTTACCAGTTTCTGCTTAAATTGATTTAAACATTCCAATGCAAACATAACATTCTTTTTTATGCCTCTGTCCAGCGTAGGTAGTTGCTGGGGGCATTATGTATTTGGGGTGTTCGTCCGTCCGTCCGCCTCATTTCAAATTTGGTCCAAGTATATGTATATGACTGACAATGATCTGATTTATGTTGGGGGTCAAAGGTTAAAGAGGCCATTATCACAATAACTAAAGAACAATTCTAGGGTTCACCTTATAAACTTGACTCTTGTATTCCTATGTAAGTGACAATGATATGATAAGATTTTAGGGTCATGAGGTTAAAGGATACAGGTCATCTGGTCATCAAAGATATGCGCTCTTTGTGGAGCGTTGGTAGCCCAGTGGATTAGTCTTTGGACTTTGAAACAGTGGGTCGTGGGTTCGAATCCCAGCTATGGTGTAATTTCCTTTGGCAAGAAATTTATCCACATTGTGCTGCACTCAACCCAGGTGAGGTGAATGGGTACCTGGCAGGAATTTATTCCTTGAAATGCCACCACACTGTAAAAGGCTGCGGGGCTAAAGCTAGGGTAATAATATCCAATTAAGCGTATAGGGACTCATTTGGCAGCGATATGAGCTAATAAAGCATGTTGGTATTATTATTATCATATAACAATAATTAATATTCATTATTTGTTTTTAATTTGTATTTTATGTCTATATAAATTCCCCTATATAGTCTTATTTGATAACCCCGAGCTAGGCCTACCTGAAAATGAAATGAATACAGATTTAAGGAGCATTTCACAAAGCATCTTGTGATTTTTCTCCTGTTATAAGCTACTGAAATCCTTGTATCCGTTTGGCTGAGAGGATCTTTGTCAGTGGAAATCAGTGGCAAGATGTTTTGTGAAAGGCTCTTAATAGTAGGCCCAATATCTTGTGCTGATTTAGGTGTACATTATCCATGACGTGAGTTGATGCTTAATAAAAGGCAATTTTTATGCTCTAGAAAAACAGTTTGTGCTATTCTGTATCCATGCGTGATGTATTGTTGCATTTACTTATTTAGAGTTAGGATTGTAACAGAGTTTTTGGTTCAAAATAATGCAAAGAGAAGGATTAGGGTTCATTTAATTTTGGAGGTTGGGTTTTAGGTTTTGCTTTAACGTGCAGATTTTCCATCGGAGCTATTGTCGCCAGAGAAAATGTCATGGAACCAAGTTGGTGGCCAGGGAAGTGGAATAGCAAACTTATTCACTGTGATCTGGGGAGAGCTTCATGAAAGGACTTGTCAGACATTTTATCCGACAGTTACCATAGTAATAGTGCTCCTCGGCCAATCAAAAATCAAGGAAAGTTGTCAGATCTGACAACTTGTTAGACAGAGATGTTGATGAAACACCCCCCTGAAGGTCCCTTCGCCCAACCAACCAGTGCCCTGGGAACACTAGTAACATATAGCACAAAGACAAAGTTTCACTTCCTCTGTGAAGCACAGACAGTTGTGTTCAAAAGTTAGTGAACCCCACCACAAAATGCACTCCTTCATGTCGAGTGTTGAATGTAGACAACATTATGTAATGTTAAACGAGCCAAAAAGAAGAAACTTTATTGAATGTAGTAGTATTTGTGTGGAGGATTGTGGCCCAGTGGATTAGTCTTCTGACTTTGAAACAGAGGATCGTGGGTTCGAATCCCAGCCATGGCGTAATTTCCTTCAGCAGAAATTTATCCACATTGTGCTGCACTCGACCCAGGTGAGGTGAACGGGTACCCGGCAGGATTATTTCCTTGAATGCATGAGCGCTGAAAGGCAGCTTGAGCTAAAGACGGGGAAGAGAATATTTCTAGATAGATGGCGCTATTTAAATGCCTATTATTATTAGTAGTAGTAGTATTTTATCACCTGACTTTGCAATTAAATATCTAACATGACAGAACTTGAACACTTTTAAATTTCATTTTCTGGTGGGGTTCACTATCTTTTGAGCACCACTGTAGGTCCCCTGTAATACATGCATAGTGTTCATATTGATTATCCATTGTGTGGAGAGAGTAGGGAATGACATTAGTGGTGACATACAGATTAGGTTAATGACTTATTATTCAACATTAGAGCAGAGGGGGTAGTATTCTTGGTACACATACAATGACAGGAAGGGGGATTGAATTCAAGAGAGGTAGTGGGTCGATGATTTATTGAGAATCAGTTGTGGATCCAGGATTTTGAAATATAGGGGGGCACAGAAGACAATATTATTAGATTTAGCCATATCTATATGAATTATCAATGGACAATTCTTAAATTTTAGAAGGGGTGTGTACCCCTTGCCCCTCCCCCATGGATCCACAAGTGAGAATGGATACATTTAAAAACAACTATGGAGAAATAGGGGTATCAAGGACTCTGCTCATTCTCACACCCACATACTTTTGATCACAATGTGTTCACATACATGTAGTTCTCTATGTGAAGTGAAAATATTCACACTGTTGAAATGCCCAAATTCATCAGTGTGAAGATATTTTCACACTGTGGACATCTCAACAGTGTGAGTGTTCACAGCATACTCACATGATCACTATGTGAACAATTGATTCACACTGTTGAAATGCTCAAATTTGAGAAGGTGATTTCACACTGTGCATGTTCCACACTGTGTCACACACTGAGAAACACTGAACCTTTTAGTAGGGAATTCATCTCCGGATCCCTCTTTTTACTGCTCTTGTTTTATCACTCTCTTTTGCCAATTACTTCAAATTGTCATCTTGGGGGCAGGAGGGAGGGAGGGGGTTAAGTTGACTTTTTTGTTGTTGTTACATCTCTTCATGCCCCTGCATTTTAATCTTAAAATTATATTCCCTCCTACCTCATATTTCGTTCATCCCCTCTCTCTCCTTCAAATTATCTTCACTCTCTCTTTCTCTCCCCTTCTCCAGTGACTGTCTCCCCCTGACTTTCCCTCCTTTCTCCGTCTCTCCCTTTGTTCTCTCTCTCTCTTTCTCTCAATCCCTCTACCCTTCTTAATCTTTCTCCTTATTCTCTTCTGATTGCGTCCTTCTACTCCGATTGATTACATTCCCCAAAGAGTTAATGTTTCGTTAATAATGTGAAAGGTCATTTAGTAACTCATTAGCTCGCGCATAATAATGACGACAGACTCCAAGCCCCGCCCCCTCACGCTAATATAAATCGATGAAGTCACCATTATACAAAATACCGCCATACTATATCATGTAGCAAAGATATTGATTACTTCATGTTTTATTATGATGTGGTCCGATGAGTGTGAAATCGACTTATAATTCCGTTACACAAGGTCAGAGGGCGCATTAGCCCAACACCCCTAACAAAGTTCCATGAAAAGAAATGGATTATAAGACACAATAGGCATTTGTGCTTGTCAGAAGTATTGCCGACTTGGTGTAACACAAAGGCAAAGGCGAATTTATAAGAGCCTGGAGGGCGTCACCGACTGATATGAGGTCCATTATTGTGATGAGCAAATGTTTTGAGGGTCAGACATAATTACGGCGCATTGGGCACTTTTTCTATAATGATGCGAGCAAGCGAAATAATCCATCAGTGTCATATTTTTTTCTACAGGAAATTTGCAAAATGTCCTTTGTAAACAAAGGAGATCACACCAAATTGTCAAGAAATCAATGAATTTATGAATATTCATTCATATCTAGATTTTTTTTTGGAACAAACATGCATTTTTATGCTGGCTTTCCATTTTTACGATTGATCCGATCAATCGCAACTCTTTGTAAGACGAACCCCAGTTCTTTGACCTGAAGAAAACGGGTAACCAAGACTTATTTTTATTGTACGGTACTTCCTTTTGTTTTTACATCGAATAAAGGTGATATGCAAAAAAAAAGTCTAATGTTGAGGCCTAATCCTACTAGGGGTGTTTGGTACCATAACCGTATTGATTATAGCTTCTTATATAATAGGAACCTTATATAACACTTATCGCTTTCTCTATGTTTTCATTTGGGTATTCCATACATGCATCGCAAAAACATTGGCTTCATGTATTTTCAACGCCGAGACTATGCCACACTTATGTTAAATCAACATTTGAAAGTTCGGAGTAGTCACAGCACTTTCTAAATGTTGCATATCCCACTTTAAATTGTTCGACCCAACACTTTAAAATGTTGGATTCAGCTTTATGCAAAGTTGGATATAACATTTGCAAAAGTTTGTCGCCGACCAACTTTTCAAATGGTGATTAAACATTTCACTTTTTGGTTGCTCTCTTTAAACCTTCACAGTAAAAGAAATCAATAAAAAAAAGTTAGACAAAGTAATAAGTGAATAAATAAAGTACATGTATGTAATGAATACCGATTTGTCAGTCCCTTTAGCTAAACGACTTTGACTTAGCTGATTATTTAAAGGACAAGTCCACCTCAACAAAGAGTTGTTTTGAATAAAATAAAAAGAGAAATATCCAACAAGCATAATCAAAATCGGATGTAAAATAAGAAAGTTATGACATTTTAAAATTTGTTTTAATTTTACAAAACAGTTATACGCACATCCTCATCGGCATGCAATGAGGGGACTGATGACGTCATCCACTCACTAATTCTTTTGTATTTCATTATATGAAATATGAAATATTCTAATTTTCCCCTCATGTCAAGTGAAAAACAACAATTCCTCCCTGAACATGTGGAATTAGCATTGTTTAATACTATATATTTCAGTCAAGTTTGTCCTTAATTGTCAAATCTGTAAAAGCTGAAATATTGTATAATTCAAGCAATAAAAAACAAAACAAAAGAAACAGTGAGTGAAGGATATCATCGGCTATCTCATTTGCATGTCACTGAATCGTACATAATCACTGTTTTGTGAAAAATAAGGGAAACTTATTTGTCTTATTTTACATCCGATTTTGATAAAATTTTCAGCATTATGCTAATATCTCTATTTACTGAAATCAACATTTTTCTGTGGTGGACTTTACCTTTTATCTTTATCTCCCCTTGTCCCTCCTCTCTCTCTCCCCCTCTCTCTTACTCTCTCTCTCCCCCTCTCTCTCCCATCCCCTCTCATTATGATTGCTTTATCATCGATGTCAAATCCTATTCAGTCTGGTCTGGTTTTATTTCGCGTTTGGTTGATCAACTGCTAAACATGACAATTGATTTTCCTTTCACCGTGATGTAATCCTTCATTCAATCAACAATCCAAAACTGATTAGGATGTAGAATTAAAATACCGTCCAACCCATGAATAATTGATTATATCACTTAGCTTGTCAATCAACTTTTGTTCGTGTTAATATGCCCAATATGCACATGTAAGGCCTATTCTTCGCCTTTACTGTTTTCTCATGATGATGTATCGCATGATCATATCAAATGAGTTTATGACTTTTTTTATATTATTGTTATTATCATTGGTGTGTTTTAGTATGATTATGATGATTATTTGTATCTATTATCATTAATGCTATTACTATTATTATTACTATTACTGTCATTGTTGTTGTTATATAATACAATATAGTAGTAGTAGTACTACTAGTAGTAGGCCAAGTAGTAATAATAGAGAGAGGGAGATATATATATAATACACACACACACACCTTCACACATAAATTATGTGATATATATATATATAATATATAAATATATATATAATATATAATATATATATATATATATATATGTATGTTCATATATATAATTATATTTATTTTGGGGGAATCAAACAAGAAAATGATGACGCATTTGAATATTTTACTTATCTATTATTATATATGAAGGTCTATTAATGATGTCTGCATATGTTTTTTGGAATGTCATGGTCGTATTTAATTCATATCGTTATTAAGATTATTGTTGTTACCAGCAGATTGAATATGATCATCGTCATTGTATCATCACCATTATAAACACCATCACTCTTCTATTATAGGTCTCGTTCCAAAGTTATTTCGACGTTGATTCGTTTCGACAGCCTGATTACGTCTAATTTCGAGTAATTCGCTCTTCATCTTATTTCAATCATGTCATATTTATGAAGTTGGTGCTCTCTTGATAGTTATGATTGTGTGTCTCCCTCGCCTTTCTCTCTCAATCTCTTTCTTTTATTCGTCTTCTTTTTATAAGGCCTCGTACATTGATAGGAGTCTCCGTTCCACGGCGCAAGACGGATAGAAAATATATTGTCAAATGCCCTTCATGACTTTTCTTTTGTAGTAGTCTGTATTATTCATTCAAATAACATTCATATACATACATGATCAAGAAAATATTGAACAAAATGATAATTGCAGCAGTAAAAATAAAATCAAATTACGCTTTAATAAACATAGCAGACAAATTGTATCGAAACAGTGACATAATCCGAAATCATGCAAAAAATCATGCAAGCATAACAAGTCATATATGCAGCTAAAGAAAAAAAAAACATATCGAAACAGTGAGTATAAACAGCTAATGACTAGAACAACCAAGAAGTGAAATCGAATATCGGTAAAAATCCAAATAGTAGTTTCGTCCTGGACTCTGGACTGTAAACGAGTCAAAACGAAATACATGTATTATTAACTTTTGGTTAGCTCCGAAACGTAGGACGAAACTGCTGTTCGGGTTCACCAATTTCCGACAAAGATCTCCCAGCTGTGCTTTGTCATTTAATACGGGCATTTATCAACATATTTATCGTGTTCTTGAATCCGTCGTGTGTGGCGGAGCGAAAATTTCACCTTCAGTCAAAGGGCCATGAACTTGGTAATTTAAATGCCGCCCTCTTGTGTCGACGTACACTAATACAGTGGCTTAGTGGTCTCTCGGGCTCCTACCAACATGTCCGAGGTTCGAAACCCATTTAATTAATTTCTTTATCACGGCTTTCCGGACATGACGATGAAGGTCGGTCCCAGTTTAATACTCGACTAATCATGATCATATCTGTAAAACGCCAAATATACAAACGATAATGGTCAATTTTGATTAGTGGCATGAAAGCATATTCTATATCAGGGGACCGTTTCATCAACATTTTTGTCCGACAAGTTGTCAGATCTGACATCTTTCCTTGATTCTGATTGGCTGAGAGGCACTGTTACTATAGTAACTGTCGGATAAAATGGGACTTGTCAGATAAAACGTCCGTCAAGTCCTTTCATGAAACGCTCCCCTGATCTTTCAAATCTGAACTGGACACACTTGAATTCGGAATAATGAAGAAAAAAACAGGTATAAGCCTTAATTATAAGTCTATAAAGTTGATTCCCGGTCCAATAGGACCATTTTGGCAATGTATATAAGGGTGTGTGGGTTTATGCGGGGCCGGGGGACAGGTCTCACTATTTTTTTTGTCATCTCCTTTCTACCAATTTTTTGTTATTATAATCACCATCATCATCATCATCATCATCATCATCGTCATCATCATCATTACCAAATCATCACCAGATCATCATCATCATCATCATTACCAGATCATAATAATAATAATCATCATCATCATCATTTTCATAATCACCACCACCACCACCACTACCACCACCACCACCATCATCATCATCATTACCAGATCATAATAATAATCATCATCATCATCATCATTTTCATAATCACCACCACCACCACCACTACCACCACCAGTGGCGTACCGTGGGTCATGGCATTGGGGGGGCACTAGCAAACATTTTGAGTCACTTAGTGAGCGCGCGAAGCGCGCTCAGTTGCTAGGTATGCTGACCTAATAGAGACATTTTAAGGACATTGTCATTAAAGAGATATGTATGTCACTGGTCACATAATGCGAGCGCGAAGCGCGAGCTGAAAATTTGTGATATTCAGACCTAAAAAGGGACATTATAAGCAAATTTTTGTAATCATGATATGTACCTGTCTCGCTAAACAAACAATGCGAGCGCGAAGCGCGAGCTGAAATTTTTATACATTGACCCCAAACTTACATTTTAGGGACTATATTTTAGGAATCTATTAAGAGTATACATATCTCACCATATAGTAATCTAATGCGAGTGCCAAGCGCTTTTATGCATCCAAACACATAAATCACTTGTAGTCATTGTAATCATGACTAACATGCGCATCTCACTAATCAAATATTGCGAGCGCGAGCTGAAAATTTAGGAAATTCAGACCTGAAGAGGGTCATTTTAAGGCTTGTTTGTAGGAATTCACGAAGACCATACGTATTTCACTAACCAAATGAAGCGAGCGCGAAGCGCGAGCTGAAATTTTTTTATATATTGACCCCAAACATGGATATTTTAAGGTCTATTTTTAAAAAGAATCCATTAAGAGTACATATATCTCACCATAGTCTTCTAATGCGGGTGCCAAGCGCATGCTGATTTTGTTAGAATTACACCTAAAGACATACTTTTTGTAGTCATTGTAGTCATGATTATCATACGCATCTCACTAGTCAAATATTGCGAGCGCGAAGCGCGAGCTGAAAAATTAGGAAATTCACACCTGAAGAGGGGCATTCTAAGGCTTGTTTGTATGAATTCACGTAGACCATGCGTATTTCACTAACCAAATGAAGCGAGCACAAGCTGAAATTTTTGATATTCAGATCAGAAAAAGGGAAATTTTAAGGACTGATTTTAGGAATTCATGAAGAGCAGACATATCTCACCAATCCACTAATGCGAACATAAGCACGGACGTGAAATGTTTTATATTAAGACCTTAAAATGATATGTCACTACATAAAACAATTATAATTCGAAGTGCGAGGAAATATATTTGGTGTATTGACTTGAAAACGGGAGGTTTTAGTACAACAGGATTACATATCTCGTTAAACAGACGATGCAAGCATCAGGGACAATGAAGACATAGGCCCTGAGCAAATTATGTTTCATAAAGTTATGATATATTTTCAATTTCTATTTAATATAACATGACATAATTATAATATAATATAACATAATAAACAATAATTTCTTCCTTCCCACTACGTTGCTCTCAGTTTCTCACTCTTTTTATCTTTTTCCCCGTTTTTTTTTTTTTTTTTTGGCCAGCCGATTGGGGGGGCACGTGCCCCCCATGCCCCCCGTAGTTACGCCACTGACCACCACCACCACCACCATCATCATCATCATCATCATCATCATCATCATCATCATCATCATCATCATCATCACCATCATCATCATCATCACCACCACCACCACCATCATCATCATCGTCATCATCAATTTCCAGTCCTTCCCCTTCTTCGTCATCCTTTTTCTATTTTATAGATATATTTTTTATGATCATGTTCATCATTCTCCTCACATCATCCTCGTTATTCCTAGTTATTTCCATTTCTTAAATTCTTTTATATATATATATATATATATATATATATATATATATATATATATATTAATGTGTGAAGTTATTCATGTACTACAGCTCTTTTATTTAAATATTGTGTGAAAGAAATGGATGAAGAGAACAATGGTAGGCGTAGCTTAAATCAAGGTTCCCCAGAGCTATCTACCCTTTTATATATATATATATATATATATACTTCCTTTTGGATTTATGTATCTATAGTTATCCATGGGTTTTTTCACGTTTAGAACATTGTTATGGTAGAATGGGGGGTCGGGTGTCCGGACAGTTTATCTTTTTGAAGCCTTCTTTTTTTGTCTTTGGATTACACTATAAATATGAATTCAATACTGGTAATCATCTTCTATTTTGTTCTTTATGATATTTCCTAACATTTTGTACTCAGTAAAAATTGATAAAACTTCGCTTGTAATTTTTTCCAAATGACTTTCTAAAATTGATCGTCCGGACACACAACCTGTCCTGTCACACAACAACTGGGTATATTATTTATTATTGTTTTTGTTTAATCTGATTTTTGTTGAGCTCTATTTATTTGGCCTAATAAAATGTGCTAGGACGGCTTCCATTTGGTATATCATGACTGTGTAATGTTTCTGCATCATTTCTTCGTATTGGATAAGCAATCGGATAATTACAATACTGCTTGATTCAACATATTTAATCAAAATTAATCCTAAATTTGAGCTAAATATGAGGTATGAGTTTATTCATTTTAGAGTTTTACTAATATTCATGTTGACTAACATATTACGCAGCTGACTCCCTAGATCCTTTGTTTCGTTGAATCGTTTCATATTAGTAAATCGAGATTTATTTAACGAATATATCCATCTCTTTCTTCTTGGTGGGTGGGAGGGAGCTTTGTATTTTTGTTTTGTGCCTTAGGATGAGTCTCACGAAGTCTGGGTCAAGCTCTCTAGACACCCCCTTAAATTCCTATCATGTTTATGATAGCCTGTCATGTAGGGTCGAAGACTTCAAGCAAACTTCACAGACATCAGCTCGTATCGACGACAATCTGGATAGGACAGACAGGTAGATATAGAAAGATAAGGGCCTACATGTAGTTGGCTGGACTACGATGGATGATGGGGGCTCGATCGAGAGGCGGATATTTTGCGAAGAAGAAGAAATTACTTATCACCACTCAATGAAATTGATCATTTTCCACATGTCCTATCACTCAAACAATATAGCATCCACATCCACATGGTAGAGAAAGTTAGAGTCCTTCCTTTCAATTCTAGGAAACGAAATCTAGGAAAAAAATATTATCTTCCGGGAAATTTCATTCTTGTTTTGTTTTATCTATTATGTAAATTAATCATAATTCATACGCGTGATTTTATCCGATACGCATTCAAATGATTTGCAGCAGTTTGTGTATGTTAAGCGCATTAAAAAGCGCATGAATCCGTCACGCACAATATGCGCCAGCACGATACGCTACGCACCATGCATGTAGCACACACGTACACGCATACACAATTTTACACACAAAGTTGGGTTGCAAGAAATTGCATTATTGCAAATTGCATGGATGCTTGCTGCGGATCGGAGCTGATTTGAGTGGCACCGGGGATCAGGAGAACGCCTTTTTATCTGTCGTCGTATGGCAAAATGTGATATTTTCATCATATCAATTTCCTTTTCCTCACGATTGATCTGTACTAAAAGATCTGTGTGCTGTTTCTCAACTTTTACTAGTGGGTCTCCTAGGATTAAAGTGATTTATTCCACCGGTGAGTTGCCAAAACTTGACACACTGGACTGTGGACACCGTCTCGGCGCCGTTAACGATCATGTAGAAAGTTACTCGGTGGATGACTTGGTTGCGGTATTGGTAGAGAGGGTGGATAAAGATCAGTGCATGATGTGGAATCATCGGTAAATCCAAATAGACTTTTCTTGTTGACTGTGTTTGATTCTATAGTTCAAGATGGCTGGGAGGACAGTAAGCCTCGAACTTGAAGAAACAGAAACTGGAGGGAGCACTGATCGAACAACGATCAGCTCCCAAACTCGTTCATGCTTTTTGAACCCCCAGAACAGTCGAATGCAGGCATGGGAAACCTTGATAATCATCTCAATTCTAACAACATTCAGTTTTGACTTGTTCCTTGCTTCATTCGACTCCAAAATAATCATATTATGGATCATTCTTTACACTTGTGATATTCTTTACTTGATGGACATTGTTATGCGATTCTTTCTTGGATATATGAAAGATGGAATTTTGACTTCGGATAGCAATAAGATAAAGATTCACTATCTTCGTACCACATTCCCAATTGATCTGTTCACCATTTTACCGACGGACTTGATAGCGTTGGCCTATCCTGGCCTTGGTTCAACAAACTTCTGGAAGTGGATTGCCACTTTTCGGTTGTCCAACAGAGTGTTCCGCATCATGCGAATCAACTCATATTTCGGTAAGATAAATTTCATTAGATCTAGGCCTAATCAAGAAAAATGGGTCTGAAGATATCATACTTCATAGATCTACATGTAAGTTAGATCTAGGGTCTAGATCTAACGTTAGATCTACACCTCATCTAGATCTAACGTTAGACATCTAATCAATTCTAGCCTAACTAGACTAACTAGACTAGATCTAGATTCTAGACTAACTTTGTTATAGATCTAGTCTAGATCTAGATCTACCGTTTATTGAGATAAATCGTCTTTTATTTCAAAGCAAAAGAAGAAACAGAAAGTGGGATCAAAGTGGAAGAAAATACAATTTGGTTTTTGGAAGGGTTCTGAAACTAGAAAGAGTGGATGAATATGAGAGTACATTTACTTTAGAAAAGCAGAGGGAAAGTGCAAACAGAAATGGATATGATGAGGGGGGTAGACTACATGAAAAGAAGGAAAGGATGATATTGTATAGATCTAGATAGATCTAGATTTATATTAATGCATATTAAAATATTTTTTATATAGATCTAGACTACTTAGTCAATGTAGATCTAGACTATACATGTAGATGTTCATCATTTGATGACCTAAAAGATACTCGATCTTTATGGTTTACCCGTCATCTACACCTGCATGTTACTAGATCTGAAACAGTCTATACATTTATCTCATGTTGTTGTACTATATTGGATGTTGCAGGAAATTAATTGATTTGTAATCAATTGCAAACATAGAACAAGCTTTAAGTTTCAGTTTAGATCTAACTATAGATCTAAATAAAACAAACCAATCTAGATCTAGGGGTACACGTACATGTAAATCTAGATCTATTCTTTTATTAACTTGCAAAAGTTAGGTCTGGACCAACAATGAATTCGAGTTTAATGATTTCAAATATCTTCAGTTCATGCACATTTTTCAACATCATTACTCTGTGAGAAATAACACCCCAAAGCAAGTTGCACGATGCATGAACAGTATGAATGGTCCAAAGCATTTTGGAATACCAGTATACCACCCCTTTGAAAACGTTAATGTTTCGTTTAATAAAGTAGCACAAAAACACGAAGAAATCAATAAGTCGATAACACTTGGATTACAGTACACATTGTATTCGATTATAGGCGGATAGTTCATCTTATCTCAATGCAGCTAGCTACAAGTCGATTGTCTATTGTGCAGATTTCGTCAAGTCGCCAGTCAAGATAAGAGTCTTTACTAATGAGAAGGAGATGGGAGAAAAGACAAAGTAAGAAGTAAGAGATGGGATAAAAAGAAAAAGTTAACGGGAATGTGTGAAACAGAAGAAGAAAGAAAGGAAGGAGCAGAATAGGAAGAAGAAGAAGAAGATGAAGGGGGGGGGGGGGGGAGGGTACTGGAACCAGGAAGGTAAGGTAAGAATTAATTAATCAATTACCGTAATAAATGAATTTATTTATTATAATGTTTTATTAATTTTATACTACAGGGTGATGGACCTGTTTAGTTCTGATAAAAAGACAACAAAAACTGCTTTACACAGGCGCCCTGCAAATATACATGTATAAACAGTATTTAACATGAAAAGAGACCATAACATCATGAACTACAAACATAAACTTTATCAAAAACTATTTACAACATGAAACAAAAAAACATCGAGGGGATAAATCTAGAAAGTATAGGGATAAATTTCTGGTAAATGATACCGTACTAAATTAAAAAAGAAGAGGCTGACCACATAACATTAATCCAAACAACGTCAGATTAATACTTGTTGCCTTTGTTTTAAGACGATATTTTTTTCAATCTTGAACAAAAATAAATACTCATCTTGAATGGAAAAAAAACAGGGTGCTTCTTGAGGTAACCAGTTGAGCTACATTTATAGTTTCAGTAGGTCTACATGTACATGGTTAAATAAATTTATATAGCACATGCATTACCTACATGTTTTGACGTTAATGTTGTTATTGTTAAGACCAAGGCAATGACCAAGAAGGCGGCCCTTCTTCCATCGTCTATAACATTTCATTGCACTCACTAAAGTGAGTTTTTTTTTCTAAATTGTTACTGTATATATATTTTTTATATTTACACTTACGTACCCTTTGCCATTCCCAAAATATAAACATAATAAACGTAATTTTGAAAAAAAAAATCACAAGTAAATGAAATGTAAACTGTTGTTCAGTTTAACACGTTCATACGTGTAGTATATGTCTGGTATAAAAGTCCAGCGTATTTTGTCGCTAACGCGAAATACCATGGTGTTACATTAAAAATGACACCGTCGGTCGTATCTAAAATCGTCAGATGTTAAAAGTAAATGGATGTAAATTTATATTGAACGCAAGCGCCAAAAAGTGTAATAAACACTGACCTTGGAACACCATATCTGGTGTCTGTTAATGCTTGTCGTGTCTGGTGATGTAAATGTAAATTTATAACTTTCAAGCCATATTTGTTTTACCATACTGTTATGTTACACGTTCTCGCTGTCTTGTTAAAAAGTAACCATATTTCTATTTCCAGGACGAGCATACATGTTGATGAGTTGGCAAGTAGGCCTATAGATCCTTGGTGTGTTTTTGATGCATGCATAGCGAGAATCCCACATGAGGTTTCTGAGAGAACTGTTCGCTAATGACAGCCTTAGATAGCTATAGCACCTGGGTACGCCATAGTGATTGATGAGACACACTCCTCTATCTCTACAGAGAGCACGGTTGGAGAGTCCATCAAAGGATCATCCCATCAAAAACTCGTCATGATAGTCCGATAAAGAGAGAGAAAGAGAGAGAGAGAGAGAGATAGAGATAGATAGATTTGGAGAGAAGAGGGACAACGTGATGGAACAATAGAGGAGACAGAAAGAGAAAGAGAGGTTGGAGGGGCTGGGGATCGAAATAATGGAAATTGGGGACAGATACATGTAGATAGGATAAATAGAGGGGGGGGGGGGGGGGAGAGATAGAGTTGGGAAGGGGGGGGGGGAAGGCTCCAGTATTTTACCACAACAATAAGCATGTGAGAGATGAAATCGCAGCAGACGTGATTTGAAAGCTATTATCTCAAAAAAAAAGAAAGACAATGGAATAGACAGGACTGTACATGTACTTTAAAACTCCATCCACGCCCAAGCACTATTATGTACATGTAGCTTTTCAAAATAATACTCATAATGAGAAAGAGGGAGAGAGAAGGGGGGGGGGGGGGGGTCATACAAAATATTCACATCTGATAGAAGTAGAAAAATTAGAGATATAGAGAGGGAGACAGGATAATAAGAGGGATGAGAATGAGAACTAAAAAAAAAGCAGAAATGCGGAAGTGGGGGAATTAGATGAAGAAACAAGGAGAAAGAGATAGGGAGGGATAGACAAGGGGGGGGGGGCATAAAGGAGAGTGATGAGTATCTGGGATTTTCAGCGCGACGGGGAGAGCAGCATTGCATTGTAATGAATTTCGTTGTGACGTCATTGAATGGCTGAACGCAAATACCAGTCCGGCAGATTGGCGCTTTGTCCCCACAGTGAAAGTCAACTTGCATTGCTAAAATGCATCAAGTGAATTTCATCTGCAAAGTGTATGCGATTATAACCAAGGCACCAAGCCCGAAAGAGATATGTGAGCTTGTTGCGGTTTTACCATACACACACCCATACCTGTTTTAATGTGATTGAAGCTAATAAGCGAGTTCTTTTACTGAGAGGTAATTTGTAAGCACGTGTGAGAATGGTAAAAATTTCCACCATTAGCGACACTTATTTTCTACATCAGCGATCGCGCCTTTTTCACACCGTAACTGTTTTTATTGCCATCCTGTTTTGGGAGTTTTTGTGTGCAAAGCAATGATGTGCAATAGCACTGTCAAATGCATTTCACACCTTAGTCAAGGGTAAAAGCAGGCTAGAATGAAAGAAAAAAAAAACCGCTCGTCCAGGCCAGACTTGAGAAAAGGGAAAAAAGGAAGCGAAGTGAGAAATAACAGCAACGATACAATAATAACAAAGAAGTAATGGCCCTCATACAGTATCTTGAATAAAACGAACAAGATTGGGGGGGGGGGGGCACCAGAACAGGGATCATACAATCTGTCGATCCATACAGATGATTGATATTGAAAATAAGATAAAATGATTACCCATTTAAATGTGATTTTAACATAAGGGAAAACAATCAAACTCATGTCAAAATCCCGAAAACATGTGCATGTGATGTAACGAGATAAAGAATAAAGTGACCCATTTATAATCACAAGCGGATTTTAAAAGATCATTTTGGAAATGAATATTTTATATGACTGAGTATTTAATGACGAGGCTACTGTCGGGAGGACTGTCATCGGATAATATTTCTATCGTATTTTTTTTTATATGTACCTGCAACTTTACGGGTACAAAGACCTGTGTAGTGTACCTTATATGTACTTTATTAAAGTTCGTAAGATAGATTGTGAGAATATAAAAAAGAAAGAAGAATGAGAGAGAGAAAGAGAGCGATTAAAAAAAATATCTTTTGTTTATTATTATTATTATTATTTTTTTAATAGAAGGCGAGTTCGTTTAAGCCCAACTAAACTATGGCAGCAGTTGAAGGTTAGTATGAAACTATAAAATCACTTACACCAAGGTTGTAAGGTTGGTTCATATTTTAAAAATAGATATCATAATGTTTGTGTACTTTCCTTCTTAAAAATTGTATTATTTCAAATAAATTTCTTATCATAAGAAATTCATTTGAAAATGGTACAATTTTTAAGAAGGAAAGTACACAAACATGATATTAAAAAAAATATGAACCAACCTCTCAACCTTGGTGTAAGCAACATACAGTAAAATCATTGCTGTTGATCATAATGTAAATCGTGATGATAAAATCAAGCACGTATTCCCAACGCTGTGTTCCCAGAACATCAATAAATATTTACAATAAAAATATTGTTCATGTAAAATCTAGTCAGCTAAATCATGTAATCAGGATTAGAAAAAGAATTCTTTATAATTCAGCCATTGTAATGAAAATTGTGAAAATTATTACTCAAAACAGCAAATTAGCAAAAGTCTGAATTCAGATCGGATGTGGAATGACTCCGACTAAATCATAACATATATATAAGACGTGTATAAAAATTTAGTTTTTATTTAGATCGAAAGTTAAAACCATAAAATACCCGTACAATATTGAATGGGAAGCAAAATAAGGTCACTTAATGAAAAACTATAGGTACATACAGTAATGTTACAAGGTAAATAGTAGAAAGAATAGCCTTCTTGCATACTTGTGTTGGCTGTTGACAACAAGGTCACTTTATATTGTACCATGTATATAGATGTAGGAACACAATACACTTCACTATACCTCCACATACAAGCGAGAGTTAATGAGTAAGGTACACTGTTATATTATTGCAGACACGTTCAGCCGCGGCCAATTATGCTTGACTTTCACTGATACGAAGATAATGAAAGCATGTATTCAATGTACCATAACCATTGGCCAGACACAGCACAGTCTCGCCACAAAATTATTGGCGCTGATCATGACTTTGTATGGTATGCGCATGTACACGAATTATTTGAACAAAATAGGCCCTATAATGTTATCCTGTGTGACTACTCATTTGGTGTTTTACTTTAACCTGAACTGCTATTGATATTGTTATTAAATTCTATGATTTTGTAACGTGCAGCGTACGAATCTAGAGAACAAAATAGGCCCTATCAAGTTATCCTGGGTGACACCATTCATTGTTTTTACTTTGAACTATAACATGTATACACATGATGTGATCTACACAACCAATTCATTGATCAACATCAACATCAACTTCGCCTAGCGTATGAGTTTAATAAATGATATTAAACATTTTGATGGAATCTATACATTCTTTTCAGCATCATGCATAATAAAAAAGTGCATAATACCCGATGATGTTTGATACACAATTATCTACGCGTGTACTCATGAATAATGCAATTAGGGCCCCGTATCACAAGAGTTGCTATATATATATATTAAAAATAAACTCAAATTGAGAGTGATGCATTCTCTTTATAACCGGATTATACAATTACCTTAGTCCCCCAGCATTGGATAAACAAAGCTTGGCACACTCGGCTTTCATTTATATTCATCTCTTACTTATTAGACTCAGTAGTTCTATAGTATTGAGAAAGGGTGTAAATAGACTATAATGACAAATAAAACAACAACAACTAGCTAATTTGAGATCAAATTCAGTTTAAGTTGGAATCTCTAGTCTAGAATCTATAGACTGACCTTTGCCGACCGTGCCAATAAATTGAAATATTTGCATACAAATAAAAGAAATGAGCATATACATGTAATCCAAGCAAGAAGTCTTCAAATAACGACATGACACACTCCACATATATTATAAGAGCCTGTCAGCAATTAATGCAAGACGACGGTATACTTGTAATTGCACATAGCGATATTAAAATCTTAAGGCCTACATGTACATGTAGATGGGATTTGGTTGACACGACTTTCACTCGACTTTATTGACCGATAGAGTACTACGTGCTATATGCCCAGTGTTTCAGACATGCGGCCGTCGTGTGTATTCTCAAGATGAATACCTTGGCATATTAATTGCTTATGTTTACATAGATAATGGCATTCATTTACAACGGGAGGGGATATACTATGTAAGTAATGGATATCCTCACTGCATACTGACTGTACAATATACCAACACTTCTTACGAAATGTATCACATGACACGCAGGTGTATGGCACACGCACGGCCATGCTCCATAGAGACTTACGACTATAATAAAATGACTTTGTTTTATGTGGTCTTTAGGTAAAAAAAAACCTTAGAGCTACCATGGCTACCTACATGTACATGTTCCAATATATACACGTATAGTACAAACATCTACCCTAAAACCAGTGGCCAGGTCAACCGACATCACGTGACTATAAACCTTCTTCCATCCTAGGCAAGTTGGGCAGGGCGCCATTATGACTAGTCTGATTGGGGTCTTGATGTATAAACATGCTTCCTTCAACTATTATAACCTAGCCTTTAGAGTTATCTTAAATCTAGACGGATAATGATGCTATACGACTGTATTTCAGGTGTAAATGTATTATAATTTGTGATTAAGTGTAAAGTGTGTGTGCGTATCAGTGTGCGCTCGTTGAGGAAAGAACTAAATGTTTTATTGAAAATATATACATGTACATGCACATGGCTGTAGGACAAAAATCCTCGAACATAAAACCGACTCTTGGTCTTATACAAGCTACAAACATGCACATGTATGATGTACTGTAAATCTGGCAAGCTGTAGAACCGTGCACATGTAATATGTACAGTGCGTCCCACAAAAAACGAAACCGAGATTTATCAATGATTTTTCATAGCTTAATCACAAATACAATAGACAAATGACCTCCCATTTTAAAGCTTAGAATATCCTCTTTCATCTGACAGTACTTAGATTATTTCTCATTCACGCATGAGTGAGCAAAAATAATTTGAAAAGGGGATACCAAAAAGTCACTTGGCGGGTCGTATCTGGGTTTTAAAAAGAAAACCACATTTTGAAAAAGTCCAATATCTGCTCTTTAATTTTATACCTCAATTACAGAAAATGGTCAAGAAATAACAAATTTCTGGTTATTTGAAATAAGGCTTGAATTTCAATAATTTCATAAAATGAAGAGGTTTTACAGGCTAGCGTTCAAACTCACTCGACACTCTGTTTTGTTGACGATCAGCCATGCATTAAGTCTTTTGTTACCCTGCAATAGCTTCTGTGGGAAACCGGTGAAAACACGTTTATTTAATGAAATTATGGAAATACAAGCATTGTTTCGAGGGATCATAACTTTTTTACTTCTGGACCATTTTCTGTCATTAAGGTATCAAACAAAAGAGCAGATATTGAACTTTTTAGTCATGTGATTTTCTTTTCAAGAAATTCAGATACCTCCCGCCAAATGAGTTTTTGGCATCCTTTCTTCGAATTGTTTTTGCTCACTCATGCGTGAATAAGGATTAATCTAAGTAATATCAGATGAAAGAGGAGATTCTAAGCTTTTGATTGGTAGGTCATTTGTCTATTTTATTTATGATTAAGTTATGATAAATCATCGCTAAATCTCGGTTTCGTTTTTTCTGGGACGCATTGTATAATCGTTTTACCATGATGATGTTTTATGGTCCTAAATACATGGAAGCATCCTTAAGACTACCTGCCTGTCACGATTTTCGCATTAATTTAATTGGCTCGACTTGAAATGGGAAGTTAAATCTAAACAGACAATGCAAACATATGAAAGTGAGCAGGACTTCACTGTTCTACAATGTCCTATCATGTTCTGCTTGTGAATGCATCGGGAATTATATTGAATTAAATTTCAGTATTATATAATCAAGATCTAAAAAACAAACAAACAAACAGTGATTGTGATTCACATTTACAAGGCGAAAGTTATTATTTCCTTAAAACTACATCTATATCAAAGGCGCCATTTTTGTTTGTATGTCCGTACAGGTTGTTTGTCGCGACATTAGGGCGATTCCAAGACTTTTCCATGTAATATTTCGTCAATTGTTTGAAAGTGTCTGGACACCGGACCCCCCATCCTACTCCATATTCTGGACAATAAATTTGTCAAACCCTTATTTACGTGTCGGGATACTCATTGATAGCGTATTATTTCATAGATTAGCAACATTATTTTCTTTACAGAATGTGTGATATAAAGCAAAGCCAAGAAAATACTCAACTACTTTAAAAGAAGAAGGGATCCCCAAAAGGTCAAGAAGTACCCCTTCCCCCCAAAAAAAACTAAAGAAGAATGTAATAATGTGAAATAAATCTGAATGTGTTGCCTACTGACATGACTGAAGATAAGATAATACAAACTAAAACGAAAATGTGGGCTGTACATCTTTGTAAAAACTTTGTGCCGTCGACACATCTTCAAGTTGTTACATGTAGGATAAGGGCATTGTATCATAAAGTTGTGGGGTTGATTATTGTGACCGTACATGATCAATTTAAAATTTTAAGAAGCCCCATGAACAATCGCTAAGCTTCATGTTACAGGCTCCGTGCATCAAAAGATATTGTATAAATTTAGAGGTTCTCCTGGGACTTTAAATTAGAGTAACGATTCCATGTTGCTTAACACGACACATGTATACTTAAATAAACGTTACACTGTATATGCTTCTAAGGAACATAAAGGGAATGGAAGTATTCCATGAAAATATTGTCAGCCCTTGTTCACTTCGAAGTGTTATAAAATCGTGAAATCCATGCATTTGATTGGATGACAGCAAACTTGTCAGTGAAAATCACTCGCAAGACGTTTCATGTAATGCCCTCGGAGGTCTCGCTTTTTCGAACGCTTCATCGAGCAATCCTCTCGATCAACTCTGGCATTAGAATAAACTTCCTTTACTCTGATAGGTAAAAATTACAATGTACATGTAGCTTTCGAAGCCACTGGACTATATTCATGATATTGGAAACGAACAGAATTACCGTATTTAATATCAGTCGTGAACACGAAAATACTTTGATGCTATACACTTACAACAAAGAAACCGGCAGATATGTCAATATGAAAATACCCAAATCTAGCACAATCTCTATGCAAAATTTGAACATTTTGAGATATTGGCTATAATATGTGTGTGTTCACGTTCTCTGTTTAGATTGGAAACAGTGTGTAAGTCCCACACTCTGTCACAGTGTGAAACAAATGTTAACTCATTCATTTTTACACTTTTAAATTTGAGCATTTTATCCGTTTAGATAGTCAACTATGTGAACTCAATGTGAGTACTCACAATGTAGAGATGCCCACAGTGTGAAATTTCTTGTACGTTGTTAAATTTGTGTATTTTAACAGTGCAAATCACATTTTGACAAGTCATAGTCCACTATGATCTAAAAGACATTGTGTGACACTTTTTCCTACAGGGACACTGTTCTTTCCATTAGGGCGGGGTGGATGAAGGAGTGAAAATGTGTTTATGTGTTTGTGTGCGTTTGTGCGAGAAGAGGAAAAAATACATGTACATGCAGGGGGTTGTATACGTTACACAGATTTTTCTTTATTGATTAAAATCTTACAAAATTTGGAGCATTTGATTTTGATGATTGGAAGCATATATGTAATGACATTAGTCCGAAACAAGAAAGGACGGCGATGCAATAAAAGAGGTGAATCATACATGTACATGATTCTTTCGGAAAATAAAATGAAATTTTTTTTGCTACATACAGCGAGTCATAGTAAGATATCATAAAATGTACAGATTGCTATAAATACAAAATGGCGGCAACGAGTCGAAATTATGGAAAGACATGAAATTCCCTGAAGGGGTCAACATCTAAAGGAGATACCGTTTGCAATTGCAGTTGGAGCAAATTGTCATGTGGTGAAGCATTGTACACAAGCTGCTAGTCCAACTGGTTAAATATGGCAGCTCGGCCTCGCCTCCGCTGCACCATTAGTGGAGAAGCAAAGTGCTATTTAGCCTCAGGCTTGGACAGGGATAGATGTCAGATGACAATGCACACGGCTCCATGCATGTACGACAAATTGGAAGCAGAAGAAGAAAAAAGAAGCATTGCGAAAATGATATGTCTATCGGCGGAGGTAGAATGGAATTATTCATTGCAAAGGGATTGTGTTCTTCCAACAAAATAAATTTGTATTCCTTACTAAAATATGCGCGCGTTCATCGGAGAATACTAGTACTGTATTTCCACGAACGTGTATTAATAATGTTGTATATGGCTAGTAAGCTTACGCGACATTCTCACGCGACTTTCTTACACATCCATGTTATTGGGGAGGGGGTTGCTTTATCATTTTACGCAAATTCTAGGTCCTGTATCTTGCCACATTTTTCTAAAGAAAATATTTTTCTGCTTAAATTGTGGATATATCTAATATTGCCTGAAAAAGAAATAACAAACTTCAGTAGACTTAATTTGAACTTCTTCATTTCTTCGGGCTTATGGCAAAACACATTCCAAATGTCATGATCATCATATTCGTATCGTTTGCAATACAAAACATACATTGGCACGTGAGGGACTATGTTCAGAGCATCAATCTTCCATCTAATGGCGAAGGCTTGACAAATTCCGGCATATAATGACTGGTATCTGAGCCGTAAGAGCGTGATGATTGCATGCATTCCACCACATCAGTTGGATTTTTGACTTTAGATTGGATAACCAGAGGCAGAGCTTAAGTTAAGAACACCATCGAAATATGTAGGTACACAATGGGTGATTTCAAGTCAGGTATTGATGTTGGAAGCACAAATTTGATTGCTTCCCCTAGCTCCAAAACCTATTCTGAGTTTGTAAAACTGATCCAGATCACATTATTGACACCTCAACAACTACACTGTAAAAAATGATGCGCTAATTTAGCACTTACAGTGCTTGTATAGTGACTGCACTACGAGTGCTGATTTTCTAGTTTAAATTTGAACTAGAAAATCAGCACTCGTAGTGCAGTCACTATACAAGCACTGTAAGTGCTAAACTAGCACTTCATTTTTACAGTGTAGTGAATGATTTTTCAGGACCATCTTCATTTTAAGTTTGGGGTTATACTCGTTTAAAAATTGAACTAACACCAACACCAAAAGGTCAACACTGAACTTGAAATCATCCAATGGGTTGCCTTTTGATGTGAACATGGAGTAGGATCCATGATGTGAACAAGAGGATACGTACCGGGTGTACACAACCCCCTTGTCTGTATGGAGATACATGTAAGAAAGGGTAAAACATTCAACAAAGAGTATAGCTATTATGGGATGTGACCACCTTTTGCATTTTAGATTGCAGAAAAAACACTAAAAAGGTCAAACACTATCCCGAAACTATGAAATATGACGACAAAACAAACATTGATTTCAAAATAACTTCAGTTTAGGTCTTTTGGCATCAATAACAGGATGATCCTGTGAGGGAAAAATCGAACTGAATCACTCTAATCTCTGATACTCTCCAGGTTTAACCTTTAGTGATTCTGATGACTAATCCTTCATAATTTCATTTTTTTTCTTTTAATGCTTACCTAATATGTCCTCTCTGCTTGGCTTTTCTCATCCCACATTCTGAATCATATTGTTTAAATACTTCTTCGAATTCACCTTGCTCACCATCTTACAAAATAATGCTTCCTGGGAAAAATGATGGAAGAATGAATTATAAGAAAAGAAAGAAAAAAAAAAGAAAGAAGGAAATACAGCTTGACACAAAAATCATTAAAATAGAAAAAAGTCTGAAATAACAACAAACATTTCAAGTCTTTATTATTCTCGAGACAAGCTCTCTTTGACTATCTCCGTTCAACATGTTTAATATCTTCTTTATATTTGAATCTCCTCTGATTCCCCCCATTTGCCATGAAATGATATTAATATAATTTTCATTACCATTTGGCATATCGATTTTTGCCTCTACTCTTCCTATTTCTAGACATTTCCCTTATTATCCCCTCACTTCTCAGCCTATCGTCAGTCTCTTCCCTTCTCTCTACCACGGTCTCGCTCCTTGCTTTAATATCACGGAGTGTGTATTTTACGATTTCTTTCCCCTACAAAGCGCCACGGCCCTGGGCCTGCGTTGATATTAACATTGAATGACAGATAACCGTGACGTCATACATTGTATTTAAAGGGAGCCTCTCTCGAACTCATTTTGTTCTTCACGTTTTGTAAATGGCTGAGGAGCCTAGTCGATCTCGGCAACATTCATGATTTTATACATGTACACTACATAATAATGAAGTAATATCAAGTATTACATATCCCAAGACACATTTACTATATAAATGTGTTTTGGGATATGTAATACTTGATTCTTTGCAGTCGAAGATTGGACCATTTCAAACATTCGTTAATGCAATTATAAGCTTATTCATAAAAGATTGATTTCTCACTACATTGCAGATAAACATGCATAATTAAAAATAATAATATCGTCAATCTTCATAAATCTTGCTTTCAAATGAGCTTTCAAATGCATATTTGCCCGTTAAGTTAATGGTGGAGAATGAATTAACAAAAAAGGAATGAAGTGACTACAGTAATGTGGCAATTGCCTTCATTCAATTAATTTTCACTAACTCTTGGTCAACAGTAAATGGTGGAAAGACATACTAGTAGATAGAACGAGAGAGACAGGCAGAGAGGGACGCAAAGAGCAGAGGATGAGAAGATTGATCGCAAGGGGGGGGGGGGGTGAAGCGATGTGATTTTATCTTCATTCTCATTCAATGAACATGTAAAATGTGCAATGTATGCTTTACCTTGATATCAATGCACATCATGGTGCGGTAAACATGCAGGCAGTGTTCCCCTTTTCTCCATGTATTGAACCCCAGTTTAAGTGCTGCCGTTCGGCCGGAAACCAGTCGAGGGGCTCTCTTGGCTCCAAAACGAGCGTTTACTTTCAATTGGTAATGCAACGCCAATCGTCTCTATTTACCGCTGCACCGAAGCGAGTGTGTGGGACCAAAGGCCGGCTCGACGTACTCGGATTTAAATGTATCAAAACAAATTGGGCACACATAAAAACACTCGGCTATCTGAATTGCCGTATCTGAGGGTGCTTAAGTGTTGCAGAAGACCTCATTTTATGCACACAAGAAAACAAGTATCGAATACCACCATGACCACATAGAGTTTAAGAGAAGAGAAAAGAAAGATAGAATGCTAGAAAGCTTGACAGAGAGATAGAGAGAGTAGGAGAGAGACAGGTTACTGCGAGAAACAAATGTAATAGAATTGGTAGAATTAAAGGGTATGTATTGGTAGTGAAAGAGAGACAAGAGCAAGAGAGATTTTTTTTATACTAATTTTTGGGGGCGTGACACACAAGCTGGTGTTTCGCACGTGGAACAAACTCCATAAATTCCCTCTTTCTTAATTCAAATATTAACTTTTGTAATGTTAATAGGCCTATTGCAATTACAGTTGCATTGAATAATGAGACGGATTACTTCAACACCTTTCTTTGATCGATGCATCGTAATGCTTACCAAACCCCCATTTTTAGATGAAAATATGTATTGGATGTCAACGAACATGAAAAATTTGGTTTTTAAGGTTTCTTTCAATTTTCGACATTGATTGGGACAACGTAAAGTTTAAGGGAAATAAAAATCACAATTCAATCATATCAAAGGGGTGTGTACTTCTCGTTCGTCTATCGTCGTCGTATGGTTATTTTTCCATATCCATGATATCAGAAGTATCGATAATGCATGGGCTACTACTGATGACGGAGCGGTCTGCAGACAGATCAAAACGCGCTTGAAAGCCGTACATCAGCAAGCTAAATTGCATTTTAGGGAAATTAAAGTAAATTGAAGAGTAGTGCAAGTCTTAAGTGTTGGCGCTACAGTTGGCTTTTAAGACTGGCGATTCTTCAATTTGCCGCTCTTATTCCTGTGAGTGGATTACTGGTGATCGCTTTAACCTAAATGCACGGAAGGGCATTACGAAGCTTATGACGTCATTTGAGAATGTTAGTAGAGGGGAAAACAATGCGAAATATGATTCAAGCATTATGTTATTGATTGTAAATTCTTTCCTTTTGACATATCTGCAGTATATTTGGAATGATCGAGAAAGAGTCACACTCTCATTGCTTGTGCACACGAGTGGAATATCCGTTGACTGATATCTTTCAGATCTGGAAATTCCTTTTCTTTTTCCTCTTCAAAAAAAATCTGTCAGATCTGAAAAATAGTTAAAATGAAACAAATTAAAACTAATGAAAATGAACAATCATTGATTAGAATTGAATTAGAAACTTTTAAAAAGAAATTATCTCCCTCTTATCATTGTTATTTTTTTTAATGAATATTGTTTTATCCTTGGTATTATTATCATGTCATGTAATTAATGTAGGTCAATGTTATATTCTTGACCTTCCATGCTAATCTACAAGATTATAAGAAAAGTCTATTTCTCTCTTTCATATCCTGTATTATAGGCATATAAGATTATAGTAAAAGCATTAAAAAATATAATGTGAAACGAAAATAACTTAAGGAGAGTGAAAATTATTCAGATTCCGCATTACCCATAATTCACGAACGTTTCAAAGAAAAATAACAATGATGAATAAAGCACAGTGAATTAAATAAAACAAAATATAAATACGTGGAGGGATGAACTAAATCATGTCTAGTGTGATGTGCAGTACATGTAGATGTAATAACACAAGCTCATTATCAACTTTCATTTCTCTCATCTGTCAGTTAGATCTGAATGATTCTATGGAGCATAAAAACGCATTAGCAGTTTGGACGTTGCGATCGATATTACACTAGGTTGAAAGGTATTTATTGCGCAAAATTCCACGGTACAAGTGCGATGGTATTGCGCCGGTATAGCGGTTACCTTGCATTGCCCGAGGGTAGGTAGGCTGTTTTGGTCAGGTATTATGTATACCCACCATGGAACACGAAGGATTAATGCCAGATACACACAACGATACCGACTTCAAACCGACCGATAGTACACTGTGGTGTTAAAACTGACACCAGTTGGTGTTAATAGAGGACCACACCCTGAGGTGTTAAAACTACACCCTAGAGATTGTAATTACACCAAAGAGTGTAAACTTAACAACCAAAGATGGTGAAATAACACCTATAGGTGGTAAACTAACACTGTCAATTTAACACCGGTGTAAAATAGCTGATGTGGTCCTCTGTACACCGGTTAACACCACACTTTTTGCTGTGTATGTAATTGTCATAGTATCGAGTCGGCTTCGTTGGTGTGACTGTAGTTTAAGACATCATGGACATGACGCAATGAATCTCAGAAACATTTTTCTATATACCCTGTACCTGATCTTAAAAACAATGTAAATTTGGGAGGGATACAAAACCCTTACTTGTTTCATGTAGCGCTTTACACACAAAAACCGCCGTTTACTATACATGCTATATGAACCTTGTAGTTGTTTAAACAGTAAGTGTTTAAATCCTAAATAACACATTTTAATTTTAAACGTTAGTATTTGATTCTTAATAAATTAAGTATGGTTGTTTAAACTGTTACACAACTACTGTAAGGTTTATAAAGTAAATAGCTTTTTATAAAGTCTTTAAAAATGCAGTAACTGTGTAAGCGTGAATATTAAAAGTGCACATAGGTAAAAACAGAAATTCAGACAGAATTTGAGATACAAAGATGAGAAAAGGAACTGAGGTTGATTATCCGACCAGCGAAAATTGGCACGAAGACAATGAAGTGAGATAAGGGGGGGGGGGCGGATTGGGTGCAGGTGGGAGAGAGGAGATATTGGGGTTACACCGATCGCAGAAGTAAGACTTGTAGATGCAAAGATAAGTGAGGCTTTAGAAGGCTTCCATCAAAATGGCGGGAAAGATAAGAAACCGGAGGAGGAAATTTGAGTTGAGAACGCGAAGGAGGGCCTCACAGAGAGGGATGTGCACAAACGCAATCAGAGGTTGTAAATGGACAGGATTGCAGAACATTTGCACGACAGATATTAAGCCACACTTGCAAATTAACAAAATTGATGTTTATTGAACTTTATGTGTCCCGCATTAGAATCTTAACATATCCCGTAGATAGAACAAAATAATATAACAAGATTTTAAAATTTTACTGTTCAAACCCCCATTAGTTGAATTTTTATATATAATCGTTTACTGACTTAATACTGGATATCTAAAACCTGGAAAGTCCTATAATTTTACTCTTTCATTTTCCAGTCCTAAAAGTCATTGACCTCAAGTCCTATAGAAAGTCTTAGAATTTCTAATTGTGCTATACCCCAAAGTATCTCTGATTTAAAGATGTATGTATTTAACCAATTCAAAGAAAAAAAAATCACAAAACATCTTGATAGAAACCTCTCTAATCTGTAAGCGTAGAAAATTCACTGAACGTCGTAAATGATTAGTATATTCAATAGAAATGTTTTTTGTTGCAAAAATTGTACTAACAATAAGGGCACAAAATCAGCGTTACCTCAGAGTGTAAGAGAGAGAGAGAGAGAGGGCAATGGAATAGATACAAGGCCAATAGAAGGGGTACGGGTTGTGATTGAGAGTGAATGAATATAACAACGATGGATGAGCTAGATCAAGCACGAGGAATTGGAGCACGGAAGATGAAATAAAAAATAGTAAATGGGGTTGCATGTAATCAAGAAGAGGCACCAAAAGATAAAGGGTATCTTATTTTGTTACCATCTTTAATAGATATGATTTATGTTATACTGATAAATACCGAGATATATGTTATAAAGAGACACGGTCGTTAAGAAGGACAATTAATTTCACCACATGAGATTTATTTAATGTATTAAGGAAAAAAGGGTAGGGATGTAATTTGACCACCAAGAGGCTTCGGTTCTTTTAACGTTTTTTTTCTTCTTAAAATGTCGTGTATGTTAATCGAATAAACTGGTATTTTCTTCTTGGAGAGCAAAATGCTTATATCAAGCCTCTCTATATTAAAATAATGCATGCATTTAAGAGGTTCCAGACGAAGGTCCAAAAGGGCAAGACATTTTCACAGGGCCCGCTACAATGCACCACCTAGCCGCTTAGAAGCAAATATGATAATCCATGGAGTAATCTGATTTATTTTCACCTAGCTCAAACCCTGACTGTCGCCTGCATTATCGTGACGTGCGTGTGCCAAAGTACGGCTCAGTCACGCAATACGCGCAAGCTCTGTAGACCGTGTAAGATAATACCTGTTCACGTTATAATGTTATCGAGAGTGCTCTTTTGACTTGACCGTCTCTATACGCCTTATATTCAAGATAAATTTTAAGCCATTAATTTACATGTAAATGTTAATTTTAGAGTTTAGTATAATACCAAAGAAATTGTGCTGGTGGTAAGGGATTCACTTTCATTTTGACAGGCAAAAAGAAAAAAAAAATGAGGATTAGCGTTTAGACATTCTTCCCTCTAGTGTCTAACTCATGCAATATACTGTTTTAAAACATAAACCTAAAAGCTATATGACTGAAAAGTAGGTCGCAGCTATGTCATTAACAAACATTGCAGTATAAATAAACAAGGCAATACCAATATATTTATTATGACACCGGAAAAGGTGACTGCTTATTAAAAAGAGAGATGTGTGTCACTCTTATTAATCAAGGCCAAATTATGTATGTGTCTTGGATACATTTTTTATGGTATTACACTAAGCACTAAAATTAACATTTACATGTACATGTAAATGCATGGCTTAAACTTATCTATGCAGTTTATCTTTGAGACCTTCCCTCTGAATTGTTAACTTCATGCACTTACTATTCTTAAAAACCCATTATGGCATATATGTAGAGGCTATGATGTATAATAAAATCTGATAAGCGACCTTAAATTTTCTTCATTTCCATTGAAACGAAAAGTAGATCGCGGCTCTATTATGAACGAAATAAAGCAATTTAGCAATCTATAACATCGGAACAGATGACTGCTCAAAAGAAAGATTTGTGTCACTCCTATTCAAGGTCAAGGTAATTTTGTACGTGTATTGCATTTAAAAAAAAAAGCTCACAGACGCTAAAACTGAAGAAGCGAATACAAGAAATCACTGTCTTGTTAAAAAGCAAATACTCGAGTATATCGGAATGCTGGCAGACTCTTCGTTCTTTGTCAGTCACCAGTGCACTAATTTTCTCCCGTGCTCTTAGAGAAGGGATGCTATCTTTATCCAAATGCGATTATTTCTGATTGATTACCCCTTCCCCGGAGAGAGGGAGAGGGATGGAGGGAGAAAGAGAAGAGAGGGGTGCGTGGGCGGTTTCATGTGTGTGTTCATGTGCGTGTGGGTGTAATATTTGTACTGTGTGTTAGAAGTGCAAATTAAAGGAGAGCGGAATATTATCTAGACAGACAAAGTCTGGAGACCTGAGATTATGATACATTTAAACAGTGCTTAGTCCACTGATGGGGTTACCCTGGGTATAAACAAAACGAAATAAATAAAATGTATGATGGGAGGCATTTCAATGACCTATATTCGAGCAAACGTATCGAATGAGCGAGTAGCATTTCAACAGTTTAGATAGATTTGAATAGTGTGCTACTTGGAAAAGGAGGTTTAACGCCAATGTCGCCCAATATGTGAACTAGATGAATTTGAGACCTTATGGATTAATCGTTCGTAAATGTCTTATTTGTTTTATTTAATTTTTTAAAATACATATCATGACATTATTTTGTACCCACAATTTGTAGTGTGTGGTAAGGATATGCGAGAAGAATATTCCATAGAGGGTGATCGGCAACTCTCGTCTACAGTAGATAGCACGAAATGGTAGAGAGTGTGAAAAACACCCTAGCGGTTCCCCCGAGGCTCTTTAAGACTACCAATTCATTATTGTCACCTAAACACCCAGCAACACACCAACGCTTTGCTACACGTGTGTGAAATGCATGCCTTTCAGCAATCCACCCAGTTCGGGTTTCACTTCGTATGACAAGCACAGAGTGAAAGAAACACTTTATGTTCTGCATTGATTTGCAATATAGAACATTTATACTTGAATAGCACCATGAACAATAACAAAGCATGCTATGAAATAAAATAATATTTTCATTATGGTTAACCAACAGTAATAGATAAATTTGATAGATTACTTAAAATAAGTTTTTATTATCATATAATAATCGTGTTCTATTCAAAACAGGCCTTCTGGTGTAATTATGTTATTTTTGTATTCATTTATTTTCTTACATTATTGGCTTGTATACTTTATACAAAATATGTGAATTGAAAGAAGAAAAAAAAATAGTTGAATTTACTTGATTCAAATGCATTTTAATGTATTTAATTATCACAATTAATATTTTTTAGTTTAATTAATTAATTAATCTATTTTATTCATTTACCGTGTTTATTTATTTATTCATTATTATTATTTTCATTATGTATCTTTTTTTTTTTGGGGGGGGGGAGGGGAGGAGGGGCGTCTGATGGCCCTCTTCACTTTTAAAGCAAATTTGATTTTCAAAGATCATTGTATGAATTATTTTATCAAAAATAATATCAAAATTTCCTGTATGGTTAACTTGATTTTAAAATACAAAACTTCAGCGGTTGTTCGCTTTGATCATAATATTGCACCACATCAAATACGCAAACATAACTCACACACCATTTTGTTTTTGTCACATGACGCCGTCGTAGAATGGGTCGACCTGACCTTACCGGGAACCTTTACCAATCGGATGTACCGTGAGCTTCCAATCCTAACGGTGTTGTCTTAATGGCTAGATCACATTTCATCCGAGGAGCTAATTAATTTAGGTGAGAGTAAAACATGGCTACCGACCTTTCCTGCTCGTTCGTTCTGCCTCATGATTCGGTTTCCCTCAGACGATTTTGGCTACATCTGCCTTCTGCACATTGATAATTTGATATTAATTTGTTTTCTGCATGCGTTAAGAAATACTGTAATGAACATCTTATCTCTGAAAGGAATGTGATGCAGAGAGAGAATTTTAACAAAAATTACTAGTAGGAAGCGAATAATATTAAGAGTTGTAGTTGTAATTAGATGTATGTTAATAACATAATATCAATAATAATCATAGTGATGATAATGAAGTTTATGATAGTAATGGGATAATAATAATAGTTAGTATTTTCATAATGATAATAGAAGTAATGATTTACAACTATGACCAGAAAAGAAAGAGGAAATTAAAATGACAAAAGTGCTACGATGATGACCTCAGTGAATCTTTCATGAAATAAAAATAAAATGAATGTCTAAAATACATGAAAATAGATGTACATGCAAATGAATCAGATAAGTATGTTTAGAAATTTTTGGTCAATCTAGGATTTTTTTCTACACATTTTTTATTCAGAACATTTTAAGAATAACATAGTTTCTCAATCAACTCTATGGCAATCCATTTGTGAGTGAAGAAAGCACCATTATTTGAATAAAAACTTCACACAATAAACACAAATAGAGGGATAGAGATAGAGAGAAAAATCGGAAAGAGTATGGGTAAGAAATGAAAGAAAGAGGGATTGGATGGAGAAATACAAAGAGATAGAGAGAGAGACAGAGAGAGAGAGGGAGAGAGGGGGGAGAAAGATAACGAGAGGAAGAGAAATAATTTTTTCCGGGGGGGGGGGGGATGCCATTGTGCACTCTTGTTTGTATGCAACTCCATGTCTACAGCAATCGCAAATAAATATGCACCGGGAATAAATTACCCATGCATCTCTGAGCACTGTAAGATGGCATATGGGAAATCTCTTAGTAGCACGCCTGCATGATATGAATAACTATTGACTTTACTGAAACCAGAATCTCTGTTGCCGATTTGGAGAAGTCTGTAGCCGTACAAAATAGCATAATGTGATGATGATAATAATGGTAATAATATTGATGATAATGATAATTGTCATAATTCTATTTAAACGATAACGAAAATAATTTCGATTTGTTTAAATAATTATGATAACAATATTACAAAGAAAATAATACTGACAATTTTAACAACATAAGAATTGCCTCATACAAAATACCAAATTGGAAATTTAGCCAGAGATAATTTCATCTTCCTCCCTCATTTGAAAACCTATTGAAAATACATTCATGATGAGCATGGGAAGAACGGATTTCTGAATCACACCGATAAATTTTTGTTCAAAGATTTCATTGACAGAAAGTCGTGAACTATTGTATTTTCTTGATATACATTTCTACTTACATTCAATTGATACTTTCTCGGAACAGTACAGCACAAACAAGTGGAAAATATGACAAAGAAAATTTAAGCAACCTTCGAGAAAAGCAAATGAATTGGTGGTACAAGGTCTATCAAAAAAGGTCAAGAACCATAAATATAACCATGAAGTAAACATTCACGAATAACAATAAGCAATAATAATAGACATAAGAATGGAGGGACAACCAGGGTCCGGGAACACAACGCTTTGCAATCACTTGCGAAACGACAATCACGATCAATGTTTTACTTATTTTGTTTGAAGCACTGACCTGGAACCAGTAAGATTCTTTGGTTATATTTACGATCAGTTACAAACCTTTGTGTTACGAGTCCCTGGGCTGATATGAGATACTTGTAAGTGTTACACAAGTAACTTTACCGAAGTTACTTCGAAACAAAAACATGTATAAATGCTACACAGTCTACAGCTAATACATTTACACTTTTGTGGAATACTTATTTGAAATACCGATGGAGACCGTTTTCTGCTCATTTGAAATGCTCGAATTAAGCTTTCAATGACCTCTGAAAAACTTTCATAAATACATTTAAAGGGGAATGAAACCTTTGGAACAAATAGGCTTGTGTCGAAACAGAAAAATCAAAGAATAAGAACAAAGAAAGTTTGAGAAAAATCGGACAAATAATGAGAAAGTTATGAGCATTTGAATATTGCAATCACTAATGCTATTTAGATCCTCCTATTGGCAATGTGACAAGGATGTGTGATGTCACATGTGAACAACTTTCCCTTTGATGAACTCTAAAATACCCCCAAAATGTCTCTTTTTGCTTTTTCTTAAGGTGATACAAACTCTTTATCCACGATGTATTTTTTTAAATCTGTATTACATGCCCTCCTATAGAAAGAATACATGATCTACTGATAGATGTGATAAAAGAGGCAGTTTAAGTGAAATATATAGTAAAGTAATGGGGAGAGTTGTTCACAAGTGACATCACACATCTTTGTCGCATTGCCAATTATGAGGATCTCCATAGCATTAGTGATCGCAATATTCAAATGCTCATAACTTTTTCATTATTTGTCCGATTTTTTTCAAACTTTCGTTGATCTGTTTCTTTGATTTTTCTGTTTTCACACAAGCTTTCTTGTTCCAAAGGTTTTATTCTCCTTTTATTACCGACATCCAATTATACGTGACAGGTCGCAGCGCCAATGGAGTAAAGCTTTGAAATAATGGTGACATATAATGTCATCTTTTATTATGTTTGTACATGTAAATCCTTAATTCATTTCACAATGTTGTCCTTCATGTATTCTGGAAAACAATGAAAATTATAATGACTTTGGCGATCGTAAGTATGAATAGCATGGATCAAATCAAAATCTTGTTTCTTTATCAGTATGAAATAACGACCGTTTGAAATAAGTTAATCTCCATACCTCACTTGTGTTTTTCATGCGTCTGTTATTTATTTTTATTACTATTATTATTAATATTATCATCATTATCATTAATATTCTTATCATTTTTATTATCGTAATTTTAATTATTACCGCAATCTTATTCATTTGATTTTCTCTGTTAATCGTGTTCATTGTGTCCAATATTAAAGCCTAACACGCAAGTGAACTAAAAATATTGCATGTTTTCAAACATGGTCTCTTGTCATGCGTACTCATATAAAAATCACCAAGGTTCAATTCAAATGCTAATAAGGTGCATATTAAAAGAGATATGCTTTAAAAACATTTCATTGACTATGTTTTTTTCAGTAAAATATATGAAACATGGGGTTGTATATCTTTTATGATATAGTATTCAGAAAGGTTAACATTTTACACGATAGTCATGTTAGATTATCTAGCTACTAATAACAGAAGATTTCTCCCTTATAGAATTTGGGAAGAATGTCCTATCAACTTAGTGGTGAGGCACGTGTATGTGCATGTTATTGCACCTTGAAGACAGTCGTTTAGGTTATTCTACTTGCCTAGTACCAATTTGTTTTCCATTCATTTTGCTTCTCTGGCGCTTTCCCTCGTTTTTTAATCACGAACCACCAATGTCTATCATTCGTTCGTCGTACCTCCGCTCAGAGACTTGCTCCAATTTAATATTGGCTGCTGTACAAACCCTTTGATTGGCAAGTCTACAAGATCGCAGTGCAGCGCGGTTTAATTTTACATCACGTCAGTATCTCTGAAGATGACCACTTTTACCCGGTTCTCAATATCCTCTTTCATGTTTTTTTTTCTCCCTTTTGTTCTGCCAAATGCCAATAAAGCTAACATGGCTAAAGAGTTGGATCAACACAGAGAACTGTTTTCAAGAAATCGTTTACGGCAAAATGATGATGATGCATGCAATTTAATCGGGGGAAAATGCCCAAGACTCTCCTAAGATGTTATCAGGGTAATAACGAAAAGCATTAAGGACAATGTTCAAGAAATAACGATATCCGCAACCGCCACAAAGAACTACAACAATCCGCAAAGAAAAAAAAAATAAATTAAGAGTGCTGCTGCATGTTCATTAGAGAGATAAGTTGGTTTGCAGCTTTGAAATTCTATTCGAATATTTGAAGATGTTTGTAAGTTTGTCAATCATATTGAGACATCGCGGAAATCTGTACAAAAATTTGTGACCCCTGTGGTACACCGTGTTTGTCAATGTGTTTCGATTCACCGTTATTTTTGTTATCATCACAATTTTTTTTTAAATTTTGGAGTCGATTAGTTTGTTGATTTACAACTTAATTTTTTACCCCTCTACTATGTCTACCCTTTCGGGCTTGACATTTTATCAGTCACTGTTTTCCCATCATTTCCAATGAGAAGAAACCAATCAATAATTCGCCCCTTTGCGCACCCCATCTCTATAACTGTATCCTTACTGTCCGGACGAGATGAGAAGCGCAATATATAATGAATCGCCCAGAGAACCCCGGGTGACCTCCGGGGTACCTATTCCATTTCACCTTTCTCCCTATTTCCAATGGGTTTATTTTAGCTTCTGTAATAGATCGAATCGTTATTTTGCCCTGTTCGAAGTTCAAACTTTCAATCAAGAAACTGACTATTTTCCTGCAAGGACTTTGCCATGATTTATTATAGTACCATACAAATGCTACGGTGTACAAATGAAATGGGCGAGTGTCTGAATAACGCAGTGGGACGCCTAAATTCCCCAATATTTCCTCATATTATATTTTATTTGTTTTTAATAACTTTTGTTAATTGGCTACACTATTAATTCGTGTATTTTACACTGTTAAAAATTGCCGTAATTTTACGGACAAAATTTAACAGAAATCGTCCGTAAACGATAAAATACGGAATAAAATTGTAAATTTACGGATTTCTACAGAAAATCCGTAAAAATTACATAATAATCAGGTAAATGATCAAATTTACAGACGTAATTTTCTGTAATTGTACAGAAGATCATTATTGAAAGGAGACGTTTACGATACATCTTGTAAATTTACTGTGAAGTAGATGTAAGTTTACGGATAAGATAATTTGCATTACGTGTAAAGTGCAATTTCTACGGAAAAATTTGTAAAATTTACTGAAAAATCAGGTTAATGATACATTTTCTGACGTTGTCCGTAATTGTAGTGAAGATCATTCTTGAAAGGAGACGTTTAGTGGTTTACGGTACAAATCTTTGTAAATTTACTAGAAAGTAGCTGTAAGTTTACGGACAAGATTGAACAGATTAATTTGTAATACGTGTAAAGTGCAATTTCTACGGAAAATTTGTAAAAATTACATAAAAATCAGGTAAATGATCAATTTTACAAACGTTTTAATCCGTATAATTGTACAGAAGATCATTATTGAAAGGAGACGTTTACAGTACATCTTGTAAATTTACTGTAAAGTAGATGTAAGTTTACGGACAACGTCAGAAAATTTATCATTAACCTGATTTTTCTGTAAATTTTCGTAGAAATTCCACTTTACACATATTACAAATAAATCTGTTTATCTTATCCGTAAACTTGAAAGGAGATATTTAGTGGTTTACTGTACAAATCTTTGTAAATTTACTAGAAAGTAGCTGTAAATTTACGGACAAGATTTAACAGATAAAGTGCAATTTCTACGGAAACTTTGTAGAATTTACAGAAAAATCAGGTTAATGATAAATTTACTGACGTTGTCCGTAATTGTAGTGAAGATCATTATTGAAAGGAGACGTTTACGATACATCTTGTAAATTTACTGTAAAGTAGATGTAAGTTTATGGACAAGATTTAACAGATTAATTTGTAATATGTGTATATAGTGCAATTTCTTCGGAAAATTTGTAAAATTTACAGAAAAATCAGGTTATAATGGTAAATTTACTGACGTAAGGAGACGTTTACGATACATCTTTGTAAATTTACTGTAAAGTAGATGTAAGTTTACAGACACGATTTAACAGATTAATTCGTAATATGTGCAAAGTGCAATTTATACGGAAACTTTGTAAAATTTACAGAAAAATCAAGTTAATGATAAGTTTTCTTTTTCGAGCATGCGCACTTGAGAAGTTTGTGAAAAGCCCGCGAAGCAAAGAGAATTTTCCTTGATGTCTTGGATGTGTCAAGTGATCTTCTTGATCAGAAATTCGTAAGTATTTTGCTTTGAATTCGTAAAAGAAATTTCTGCTGGGCTTCTCTGGAATATATTGATACGTTTTATGCAGTTATATGAAATTAATAGTGTTGGTTTTCATGATTACGAACAAGGTTTTGGCATTGACAAGTCCAGACGATGCAATGTATCGTCGCGTACGCGCTGCTACAGTCCCATTGGTGCATTTGAGTGTTGGATATTTTGACACTGTGGTTGAACGAATTGAATCGAAGCCGGTGCGAAGCCGTGGGCCAAGCTTGTTTTATGAGCTTCACAAGGATATTTATATTATGATGCCATTTATATATTCATTTGTATCTTCATTTGTAAATGTCAAGATGAAAATATAAGCCTCAAAATATTAAATTTGTGCAATTAAACTTATTTAAAGGGGTGGATTAGATTAGATCTAGGGCCTAATTTCAAATCAATGACAATGTCAACAATGTCAATGGGTGATTTCAAGTACGGTGTTGAAATCTGGTGTTGGTGTTGTGACAACACCGTACTTGAAATCAGGCTGGTGTTGGGATTGACCTCGGAAAATATGACGTATTTCCGGCAGTTCGTGTTGAATGTCGTCTGCTGAACCCAGCACTGCGGCTGGTGTTGACGATCTACGACTACGTGCAATTTCCCCATTCACTAACACCAACCCCCAGGGATTGGGAAAATCATGGTTTCAAGTTCGGTGTTGGTGTTGGCAATCTCAAGCTCGTGAACAGGCGGCAAACACGATGAAACATCCCCGTAAAATTAGCTTTTACAGTTAAGATGAGCTAGTAGGCCTACTAGTAGTAGAACAAATCATTTGAGCTGTAGGGGCCTATATTATATATTTTGATAAAGAATAATGTTCACTCTTTCGAATTCTTGAATTAATTAAAACATTGGTAGGATGGGGGGTTGGGTGTCCGGACACGTAACAGAAATGAAGCCTTGTTTTTATCTCAGGAATAAACCAAAAATATAGGTTGAATAGTTTTTTTTCACCATCAATATTTGTTCTTTATAATATTTTCTTATATTCTGTGCTAAAAAGAATTAAAGACATTGCTTGTAAACTTTTCAAAATTGAGAGTAAAAGTCATGTGTCCGGACACACAACCACTGGGTATACATGTATTCTGTACGATGAGAATTTAATGCATTTCTTTCCGATTTCATTTTCGTCGTCGAGACTTCTCGCGTGAAGTTGAGATGATTTAGCAGCGCAGAGGCGTGACGTCATGTGCTATCGATAACGCAATTGGTATCATTCCTCTGAACCCAGTCCCAGCTCGGTGTTGGAGCTCGGTTCAGCGGCCTTTTTACGCTCTCAACACCAACACCGAACTTGAAATCACCCAATGTCAACTACAGTTAGTTAGATCTAGTATACCTCGAGCGAAGTTCGTGCAGGCTCCACTCCACTTCACTACCGCTGCACTACACTCCACCTACCCAAACTTCGGGACGGTGATCTCGATCGGATATTCCGAGTGACAAAGGTGGGGTGGCCGATGGAAATGTTATTTATTGTAAAAATCATAACAAAAAATATAAAGAGAAAGAAAAATGGCTTAATTTCTTACTCTTCACCCGTATTTCACTCCGTGTCCATCCTCTGGTTATCCTCTAAATTGTTGATTTTGAGCCAGTATCTATTTCCTCACACGTCACTATTCATGGCCGATTTAAAAACATCGCATGCGATCGGTCGCAGGTCAAACAGCATAAATATTTATATTATTATTGGATGGTTCAGAAAATACCAAAAATATTCTACGAGTATGGGAAAATGTTTTTTTTCCTCATTTTATTTTTTTCTATATTTTTTACAATAAATAACATTTCCATCCCACCTTTGTCACTAGCGGTAGTGAAGTGGAGTGGAGCCTGCACGAACTTCGCTCGAGGTAGATCTAGTAATGACTTAGTGCTGGCTAGCGACCGACGGGTTTCCATTCTCAGCCATTCACTGATAATTCAGTTAAGACAGTGTGTTCCATGTGTGTATGTGTGATGCGAAGCTACCTCAGCTCAAGCGATGTAGACGACCTTGTTGGAGCGTACAGTGTAGCGGTAGTGAAGTGGAGTGGAGCCTGCGAACATCGCTTTAGGTAATGCGAAGCGTGCTGTACATGTGTCCTCTGGACGTGTGGGCATGTGCATGTGATTGTGAAGGGTTGAAGCCCGGGTTGAAGTTTCTTACAGCTCTGGGTTTATCTATAATTAAATGATTCTCTTTTCAAGCTTAAATTTTTATAATGATGATTGCTACATTCCAATTATTTGATTAAATTGTTTGTTTTAGAACAGGTCTTTTATTTTGTCCTCAGTCTATTTCTCCCATTACATATCAATTAAAGAGAGTCTTCACTTGTGTTTCATTAAATTATTATACAATGTCCACTGTAATGAAAATGGAAACATGCCGGTCAAATGAAAGTGCAATATAAGTGGAAACATGCTGGTCTATTGACTATATGTTGACCATATAGTAGAAAGCAAAATTTGTTCTCAGCTGTAATTATTCTTCTATGGGAACTTGCTTCTCATAGATCAAATAAAATTTCCGAAGACCCCATATAATTTTGTACTATTTGGTGCATTTAAAGAGGAGAAAGAAATGCTTTTTTTTTTCAATTTGCCTAAATTGCATTTAAAAATATACCTTTCTTTTGCTTTCGGCACAGGCCAATTTTTAGAGGCTGAAATATTAAAGAGTTGATTACTTAAATTTCGTTCTAAAATATTTTTCATATCACTTGCAAATAGAGAAAATTTAGCGCCGCTCCCAAAAAAAACTTTGATTTTTAAAGGCATCTCGCACAAATGATTACAATGTTTTTGTTTTATTTATCATTCACTATGAGATCTGTATAAAGTGATAAACCAATGAATTATTTTTATATGTATATGTTTCCAATTATTTGCCTACCGGTATTTATTAAAAAATAATGTTTGTGTTGTTATTTGACAATTGTTTCACAGAATTACGTCGTCGGTTGACATCTACCTATACCCATGGATTATCTCCATCACCTTCACAACCTTGAATTGCTAAGAGAGGTATGATTGATAAATTTGGTTTACATTGTTTTAATTTGTTTAAAAGTATTATTGAAATGATTTGATGAGATAACAAAAATGAAAACTTGAAATAACATTTTGAATGTAATTTTTGTTAATCTTGGGAAGACAATTAAGATTGCAGTTATTATGTTGGTAGATGTGTAATCAAATCTACATGCACATGTTCACTGTTTGGAACGTTTATAAAGATCACAAAATAAAAGAATTAAAAATAATATTCAACTCTTCTGCATACATGTACAGCTACCTTTGCCAAGACCACGTCGTGGGCTACGGGATGCTAGAAATCCATCGGAATCGTACGAGGATGGGCCATTTCAAGATCGGTATTGACTGTCAAAAGAAACCGTCATTTACATCATCAACATGCTGGAAGCCGAATTGAAGAGGGACACACAGAGGAATGATCCACTTCCCGTTTATTTGCAGGTGTTGACGGCTCTCCGTTTTCATGCAGTGGGTGAGTAATTGAATTAAATGATTATTGAATGTTTCTGGGCACTGTTAAATCTATTTGACTGAGGTTGTTTCTATTAATTTTAGGACTCCAGACAAAGTTGATGATGATGACAATATCTAGAAATCAGAGAGGGATCACATAAGTAAGAGTATCATTTAAGCAAACAGTCAAGTACCTATGAATTGCATGCTTAAAAATTCCAAAACTACCACAGCAGGAGTGAAGCTCTGCTGTTTCTGCTGTTAGAACTGTTATGTCAGGTTAGAGTTATAAATTCGTCATTAACCCTAAATTGGCAGATCACCCCCACCCCCCCCCCCCCCGAAACTTGGCTGTGTTGCGATGAAAAGCTATGAAATTTGGCACATAGATAACAACTCGAGATGAACATACACACAAAAAACTAGAGCTGCAATCGTATCAGAACAATGTGCATGCATTGACGCCTGTGATTTTATGGAGGGCAAGAAACAGAAGAAGATAAAGAGAAAACTCCTGAGGATATACATTTTCAAAATATTAAGAGGGCGCTATTTTTATAGGCAATGGTCACTGATGCGTAAAAAAAACATTTTGCATATGAGGGATGATGCCATTAGCAAACCCTAAAAAAGTGATACCAAGATAAATGGAAACAAGGAAGTGATGGCCATTTTACTGTTTTCCAACTTTTTAATAGAGAGCGCTATTTCTTAAAGGTAATGGTCACTGATGTGCGTTAAAAAACATGGATTATGAGGGATGATGCCATAAGCATACCCTGAAAATATGAGACCGAAATAAATGAAAACTAGGAACTTATCGTCATGGCCATTATAATTTTTCTTTAGTTTGCAATAGAGGGCGCTATTTTTTAAGATAATGGTCATTGATGTGTGAAATGAAAAAAAAAACAATTGAATTTGGACTATCATAAGTCAACCCTGAAAATATGAAACTGAAATAAATGAAAACAAGTAAGTGATTGCCATTTTACTATTCAGACCAAAATGAATAAAAACAAGGAAGTTACGGCCATTTTATGATTTTCCTACTTTACATTTCAATAAATATTAATTTTTTAAATGTAGACTATTTCGGATTTGAATTAAGGGCATGAAGACGGCATTTTCAAGGGCAAGTCATATTTTCATATGAAGAGCAACTCTTAGACAATCTACAGCAATTTGTTAGAAGTGTGTAGCATGCAGGATAAGAGAGTAAGGATGGGATTAGGAATAGTATGCAAATGGACTAGAAATTTACAAAATGGCGCCTGGATGGTCATGCATTGCCCCTGTCCGTCCGCCCCCCCCCCCCCCACTTGGTTTCCGCGCAATAAGTAAAAAAATATGTAATGGATAAAAAAAATTTGGTGTGTAGGTATAGGACACCAAAATACAGGCTCAGTTCGAATTCGGAGTCCGCAGGTCAAAGGTCACAGCTCATTAGATATGCGAGTTGGTTTCCACATGATTATCATAAGTTCCAAATGAATATTTAGAAATGTTTTTTTATTTGAATTATAATCATGTGAATGATCACACATAGACATCTACTATGTATGGGAAATACCATGTATGTTGCGCGCCATGTTATATAGTGGTACACTTTGGGGGTACTGACCAATTTTTTTGAACTTTTATCAATAGATGTGCAAAAACATCAAGGTAAAAAGTCAAAAGCACGGGGCAGAAAATAACATTATTCAATAGCTGTTTTTGAAGTCAGTAGGGGAGACCGGGGTTAGTTGGAACATGGGGTAAGTTGAAACATTGTAATTTTCTTTAACGTCTTTAAATAAATTTCTGCAATACTGCCCTCAAGTTATTGTCATTATCAACGGCCATCCACCATATTACAGACAACACATGTGCAACAAGCCTGGTGAAGTTAGAAACAAATTTTTGTTTTTTGACCTTCTGAGTAAATTTTTTCTCGTTCAGAAATGTTTGATTATCTCAGAGAAGTTTACAGATCAAGTTGGCCAGTTTAGGGGTATAATATACACTTATACCAAGCTACAAAATGAGGTTATTAATATGCCATGGTGAAGTCCCTTTTTTGTGCTGTAAGCTTATAAACGTCGAATGAGCCTCCGGGGTTAGTTGGAACAAAATTGAAGGGGCTAGTTGGAACATGTTCCAACTTACCCCAAACATAATTATGAATGAAAATATTGGATATGAGAAAAAAAAAAAAAAGTATTTCACACTCTTCTGAACATGTATTGTATACCATGCTTAGGCACCTAATGCAATGTTAACCCTTTTTTAATATAAAAAGGGGGGGTCAATTTGAGCCCCCCTCAAGATATTTTGTCACTATGCCGTCGCACGAAATTTTTTGACTACACTCAGCTAGCTGACTTTTTACTTTCAAGTCTTGCGCATCATTTGAGACCAAATTTGTGATGCCTGTGTGCGCGGTTTCAAAATTACGCAACAAATTGTATGTGCATGTTCGGACCCAAAATTGTTCAAAAAGGTGATTCCATGTACAAGGTCAATGCAAATTGTGTTTTTCAACCAAAAGTCATAAATGTATGATTATTTTTTTACTTTTGCTGGTTCAAATAGATTCATTTTATGCTATTTATGATCGCAAAAGACTCCTGACAAAGTCCATCGGAAAAAACAAAGTTCGAAAAAACAAAAAATACATAAGAAATTATATTTTATGCATTTTTTGGTGGATATTTGTTATAAATGTGAAAATTGATACTCTCACCAAAGATTCTACTAGCTTAATAAATAGAGTTAAAGGCAAAAACATACCAAAAAAAAACAAATTTCTGGAAAATTTTATATGCTTATTTGCATAATTAATTATGAAAAAAATAAAAACAATCAATTTTTGTCTTATAAATTTGATGCAGAAGTACATGAAATTGGTGATAGTACACTTAATTGCATGTAAACTCAAACGCACCCAAATATGCGGAATTCTACTACACAGTCTGCTTGCGTGAGTGGCTGTATAATAGAAAACATAAAGTTCAACGAATCCACACTTTAATATTTTGAACTTGAATAAGATAAAACAAATAGGCTATAGTAATATTACAGTTTTAAGTAGTTTTAGTATAATTCTTACATAAAGTTCAACGAATCCACACTTTAATATTTGAACTTGAATAAGATAAAGCAAATAGGCTACATGTAATATTACAGTTTTAAGTAGTTTTAGTATAATTCTTAATTGACCATGCAGTGTTCCAACTTACCCCATACCATGTTCCAACTTACCCCGATATGGGGGTAAGTTGGAACGTTTGCGATAGTCTTGTTCAAGGTGGATTTTTTCAGTAACCATAATAGAGTTAAAAATTTTATGGGGTACACTTGAAGCCCTGAGATATATGCTTCAAGCTGATATATTGATTGTTTCTCGAATAAAATCTATTTGGATTTTACAGCCATTTTTGTCAAAAATGTTCCAACTAACCCCGGTCTCCCCTACTGCTGCTATATCGAATCGCGTATGATGGCGACACTGCAAGAGGCCTTCCACTTGTTAAAATGAATTGCAGAAAATTGTCTGATATTTGTAAAAGATGAATATTCTTATGAAATATGTGCTTAATTTTTTTTATCATCAGAAGTATCATCTGTATGTGTAATGAAATGTTTTAAAATTACCTCGAAACAATGACCTATCAACCATATGGTTTGTTTGATTTTACAGGATCATTTCAAAAGATGCATGGTGATGAGGCAGCAATATCACAGTCATCAATGTGTCGAATCATCAAAGATGTGTCAGAAGCTATAGCAAGAAGGAAAAGGCAATACATGAAGTTTCCTTCGACAAGAGAAGAAGTTGAAGCAACTCAGCGACAGTTCTTCCAGTACTGCAGATTTCCAGGAGTGATAGGTGCAATTGATGGGACACATGTCTACATCAGGAGCCCTGGTGGGGATCAGGCAATATACTTCCTCAACAGGAAGAATAGATACTCGATCAATGTTCAGGTTAGATTAATTATACCCTTTCTTAGGCCCTTTTCACAATTAGTGCTGAGACTGCTTGCAACCTTTGTGATTGTGTGCGGCATATATTGTGATCAAATGATTGCAATTGCTAATACAAGCAAATGTGAAAGCCACTTAAATTACTATAACTAGAACAATGTACTATTTTGTATAAATTTTGGCCAAAAAAAAGAATGTGACATTAATTTTCTTTCCTAGGATTTCCTATCACTTCAGTTTCATTTATAGTAATTATTCGATTCGTATTTGATTGGGCAATTTTTAAAATGAGTAGTTAATTCTGTAGCATATATATATTTTTTTTTTGTGCAAGTACTGAGCAATTGAAGCAGTGGAAGGGTGGGGTGATTGTTGGATAAATCAACCTAACATGGAAAGCACACCAATAATTTTTATGTGCATGCATGTTAAAATTGCATTCCAAATATGTGATAAACTTGCAAAACTCAATTGTTGTGTGCTCCCATTGGATGTCCCAAAGAAAATTGAAAATTAAGTGCCCAGAACGATATAGAGACAGTTATGAATGTAAGATTTGATATTCCTCTTTTGTCTTCTGCTAGGTTGTTTGTGATCAGGCTGGGAAAATAACAAGCATCGTTGCCAGATGGCCTGGCAGCACACCTAACTCCGCAACCGTAAGTCACTTTTCAACCAAACTTGGATGGTAGATGTACTTAGGCGACCTGCATATTATGCTGCAGTCGGAGGTCACATGGTAAGGTCAAAGTGTTCAAAGTTTTTGTAGAAATGTACCAAACCCGACGGTGCTCTCACTCCATGATGTGTCACTGCATCGTAGCAATCCAGTCGGATTTGAAATGGTCTACACATGTTGAATATATGGTCAAGAGCGCAAATAGTCGTTTATATGTTCTTCGCACTTTGAAATATCATAGTCTGTAATTTCAGGACCTTATAGTTGTATATACTAGTTTCGTGAGACCAGTTGTTGAATATGCTGTACCTGTATGGTCAGGAGCACTAACAAAACAACAAGTACAAGTCATCGAACGTATTCAGAAACGTGCCCTTAGAATCATTTTTGGAGCAGCATATTCTTCATATGAGCATGCTTTACTCCAGTCAGAACTGATGTCTCTTGAAGATAGATGGATCAAACTCTTTGACTTGCGTTTGCGAAGTCTATGCAAATCCCCACGTCTAAACTGTATCACCTTCTACCTCAAAATAGGACTTGTCAATATCAGACTAGAAGCTTGGCCGGAACAGTAGAGATGCGATGTCGAACTTCACGATATAGAAATAGCCCCTTGCCCTCGTTGATTCGGCACCTTAAAGAGAAATTCCAGTAGTTGCAGTGATTTCATGAGAAAGTCTGTAAAACAAGGCTTAATTGTCAGTATATCATCGAGGATCTAGATCTGGTACAGTTACATAAACTGAACTTTGTGAAATCTTGAAATCTACGCTGAAAAATGTTCAGGCTGAAGATCCCCAACACAGATAAGCGCACGTGGGACAGTGTATAATTATTGCTTCGAATGTCGGGCCCGACGCTCTACCCGAATCCTGTGCTTATTTGCTGATTTCTCAGCAATTACACAATTTCTTCCAGAATCCTTTGGCACATATGTTTTATTTATACAAACAGACACTTTGGTGGTCATTTCATTGGATTCTGTACGAACTCATTTTGATATCGTTACCAAAACTAGCATTTACCTTTAACTCTAAAAGAATTGATTACAAGGAGTAGTTTTTTTTGTATATATCTTCCCCTATCGTTACATGTATAATAATATCAAACTACGAATGGCTGAGAATTAAAGAACTCATCATTCATTGGACTCTTAAAATGTGATATCATTAAGAGATTGTTTTTTATAAAATGCAGATTACATACTAATTCTAATGTTGAGTTCTCTTTATGTTGGCGAACTCAAGTTTCATTTCATTTCATTTTACTTTGTTAATCAAAATATTTTTCTTTCATATGAGCAATTATTCACTGATATCTAGTCGTAAACTTAATATTTGAATTGAAGTCATAAAAATTGCCAAAATATGTATTATTGCAGCATATTAGATTATCGTTTTTTCCCAAAGTAATGTAATTCAGAATTTAATATGTAAATGTGTTTATTAATTTCTCTTTGTATATATGTTTAATCGTTTTATGATTTCTGTATACAGTGAATACTGAATCATTTATTTTTATTATTATTTATTCATTTTTATTTGTTTATTTTTTATTCATTTTATATATATTGTTTATTTCTTAATTTTATCTTATTTTTTATTCATAAAATTTACTTATAAAAGGGGGCCTTCACCCTACAAGCTCTGCTTTTTAGTTGGTCTCCTTCCCTTTCGATTTCATGGTATTATTGTATTATAAAAAAATGATTTAAATGTTATATTTTGTTATAATGTATATTGAACTATCATTGTAAATGTAAAAAGATTGAAAGAGAAAATAAATGAATTGAATTGAATTGCTTCTTCGCCCTTTTCTCTCTGTTTCCCTTCCACCATCAATTTCTTCTCTTCTCTCTCTCTCTCTCTGCCTCTCTTCTCTCTTCCACTATTTCTATTCCTTTCTGCTTTCCAATTCATTTCCTCTATCCACTCATATTTACATGTATTTTGAATATTTTTCAATTTTTTTTATTGATCAGTGAGTATCAATTTAAATTTATTTATGATATACTTTGTTACATATGTCTATATTGAAATTTGTTCATAGTACTATAAGTTTTTTTACCTTGTTATTGATGATTTTGTTTGAAATGTAAATTTTCGCAATTCGGCTTTTGCCGCAAAGAAAGGATTTTTAATAAACCATTTTGACTTGAATTGAATTTACAGGTCAACATTAAAGTTTATGTGCAAGGCTCTTATGACAAGTGTTATTCCATCCCAGTCATTTCACAATGAAGTTTCAATACAATTATGTTGTGTGCCCTCGCAAATCACAATATTTCTGGTTATTTTCATGAGTGGGCGAGACACAATCACTGTTGCCATGTTTTATTCTAGAAATAGTAAGCTTAGTATGAAAAAAATTATTGAAAAAAGCTGGCCCGATTTGTCCAGGTCAGAAAAGGGCAACACAATTTTTGTTCAGGCCTTAAGTGAATGCATTCATACAATCTACCATGTGTTTGGGAGTACATGTTTAAATAGCAAATCAGCGTTCCTATTGTAAGGTATCTACTGATTAAAAAATATCTGTAAAAAATTTAAGAATTCTGTAAACTTGTTTTTTTACGGAAATGTGTAAATTTACATGGGAATTTTGTAAAAGTATGGTAATTTTACGGAAAAGGAATCCGTAAAATTACGGATTAAAAAAAAAAATTCCGGCAGCAAAATTTCCGGACAAATTTTTTTTTTCCGTTAATTATTTATACGGAATCATGTTAATTCACGTAAATTTTCTGTAAAATTTCCGTAAATAATATCCATATTTTACATGGGAATTTGTAAAAGTACGGTAATTTTACGGAAAAGGAATCCGTAAAATTACGGACAAAAAAAAAAAAAAATTCCGGCAGCAAAATTTCCGGACAAATTTTTTTTTTCCGTTAATTATTTATACGGAATCATGTTAATTCACGTAAATTTTCTGTAAAATTTCCGTACATAAAATCCGTATTTTACATGGGAATTTTGTAAAAGTACGGTAATTTTACGGAAAAGGAATCCGTAAGATTACGGACAAAAAAAAAAAAAATTCCGGCAGCAAAATTTTCGGACAAATTTTTTTTTTCCGTTAATTATTTATACGGAATCATGTTAATTTATGTAAATTTTCTGTAAAGTTTCCGTAAATAAAGTCCGTATTTTCAAGAATTGTAATTTACGGAATCTTGTATATTTTACAGAACTTTTCCATAAATTACCACTTTCTGTAAATTTACGGAAAAAAAAAAAAAGTCCGGAAATTCTGCTGCCGGACTTTTTCCGTTAAAAAACGGAAATTTTTCTAACAGTGTAGAAAATGTTGATAACATTCTTATAAAACTATAAAACAAATCTCTGTCTTTTCAAAACCGCGAATTATTAGATGGAGGATTTGTTACTAGTACAAACCGTGAAATTGGTTGTAAATGATTCTTACATCAAAACTATCAAATCAAAGTCTTCAGTAGAGTGTATGTATGTCAAATTCTAGTTTAAAGGGGTAATGTGTTATGTTTGAAGCAAATTACCTGCACATTTTACGAAATTTTGAGGGAAATTTTACCCTTAAAATATCATTTTTGCCAAAAAGTATTATATTGTAGAATTTTTTAATTATTAATTGATTTTTTGTTTAGTTTTTTTTTTTCGTTATTGTAGAATAAGGTTTTAATATTTTATCAGCAATCCGACCGTGAAGTCATGTACCTGAGTGTTCCATTGCATGCTAGCCTGCTACCGGCATCAATCCAGCGAAAGTTCGAATTATTATGAGCAGATGTCACCATATTGATACCACATGTAAGTCTGATATAATCCCAAGACCTACTCAGTTTACCATATTGCGTACATTGAGGCTTAAGTCCGAATCCTCAACATAAACTCCATGTTCATACTGATTGCTTGCCCGACGATTGATGTCCTAAAGATTTGTCTGTCTCGGACGTCATCAGAGGGCATCTAGGAAAAGAAGGTGACCCGGTGGGTGTTCCGCTAAGCTTTTCGTAAGTTACGAACGACTTTACGTACGACTGGTGATGATAATAATAATAATAATGAAAATAACAATAATAATTCAAGTATATTTACCCAGGGAAGCCACTTCAGTTGTAATTTTTTTTTCTCCCAGCGGGCCCTGCTATTAATATTATTACCCCGGCTTTAGCTGGGCTGCCTAGGCGCTCAAAGCATTTAAGGAATTCCTGTCTATACCGGTTACCCATTAACCTCACCTGGGTTGAGTGCAGCACAGTGTGGATAAATTTCTTGCTGAAGGAAATCACGCCATGGCTGGGATTCGAACCCACGACCCTCTGTTTCAAAGTCAGAAGACTAAGCCACAGGGCTACAACGATACCTTCTTGTGGTTATTATTATTTTTTATGTTGGTTTAGCGCCTAAGAAAGAATCACCGGTAATTCGCAAAGTTGCTCATATTATTCACAAACAGGTTTGTGAAACACAATTACCGGATTGGTACGTCCTGAAGCGGTTCGTAAGTTACGAAAGAATTTACGCACACCTTAATTTTAGAAAAACACGGTGCGAATTGGAACCATTTTGTCCCATAGCCATAGTAGCTGGAATCCTCGAGAAAAAGGGTCCACAAAGGTTGTTTTTTTAACCAATAACCTTTAAATAATCTTATTGAAAAGGTTCTTAAGTGACCGTTTAATGTAATTTAGAACCTTTTGTGGGAACCTTAAAGGTTCCATAAAGATTCTTCGAAGAACCCTTTCTTAAATTCATGCGTATTATTTTACGAACAATTTTATGAAATACCCAACTGACCTTGGGAATGTTGCAAAAACAGTTGGATTTATATATACTATAACAAAATTTTTATACGCGAATCCGAAAATGCGCACTTCATCTTAATGAGGTAACGTTAGATGTCCGGATTTTCGTTTGTCTTTATTTCTCTGCAACGGGTCTTTAACAATCAAGGTAATCTCCCAAGTAAGTCAAATTCAACCCATATACCCGACTTTTCAAGAAATGATTTTGCAACAGATTTTGAGCTTTATAGTGTTGGGTTCGACATTTAATTTAAGGACTAAGTTGATTGTCTGATAGGAATCCTCATCGAAGTCATCAATATAAAACTTTAAAACAAAATGAGCAGACACTCTTGATATATTTGCGATTAATTCACATCTGAACGCAACATTTTTTTGCCTAATGTCTCCTTTAGTAAAAATCGAAAGAACCGTATATGTATATCTAGGCCGATATGATAAATCACATTTTACTCCGATGAGTGCATGTCGAAAAGCTTCAGTATAGGTCCGTTTTTAAAGCTATTTTATGATTTTGCGGTACCAAAGACTTATTTATATATTTAAATCACATTTAGTTCTGTGCAAACTACTTATTCATCACCTCATGAAACTTTTATATAAAGGAAATAAAAAAAAGAGAAGACGGGAAAAGAGGACAAAGGCAAACATAAATCGGGTCATATTAATCACAATACTAGACTTAAAAAATAGAAACACAAAATTAAGATGTGGACAAGAAAGAAAGAAAGAAGAAAGGAAGGAAAAAAAAAAGGCAAGGAAAAAAAAGAAAGCACTGGAAATATTTATCATAACATACCAAATGCGAAAAATGAAGTCAAGTAAAAACAAAGGTAAAAAAACGGGACAAAGTAAAAAAAAGGGTGAATAAAATATAGGGGGAAAAACGAGAGAAGAAATGAAACACATTAAAACCCAAAGTAGTGCCACAAGCAGGATATAGTGGTATTGATTATGAGATAACGTGCTATTGGACAGGCTATAGTATATGGGAGAAGGCATCGAATAACTAACTATGACCTTGACATATAATCAACCGCATGCTCCTAACTCAAACTCGATTGCATGAGCCCTCTTAAAGGGAAATACTAAGATTAACTTTGAAATAAAACGTAGAACAAAATGTCAGAAGGAAAATAGCATTCGGGATAACCCCCGTTATCAAATAATAAATTGTTAGGTATGATATTTTTCAGTTATAGGTAAAATATTGTCAAATATTAGAATGCCTCATCGGATTTTCTACCTCTTAATATAAACAAGTCCGCTCATTTTTCGACCAATATTGGAGTATTTTGTAAGCTTGGAGTGAAGGGATATTTTCTGAACCATTGTCACACATTATCTTTGCGCCAAATCCATTAAATTTTCGTTCTAAAAGTTTGTGTGTTTTAGGGACTGATTTGATTTTTCCAACGTTTTGTGTGTTTACGTCATGCTTGGTCTGTAGGTCTAGTATCGTTCAAGTCCGGTCTTAAAACACATTTATTCTAGTCACATTTCAAATCACGATCTCCCAAGACCCCTCTCCGTTATATCATCTCTCTCTGTGGGTCTCTGAATAGGTTTCTGACGGCGTAACTTAAATTACCGGTATATAATTTTTATATGGCGACTGTACAAGTTAACTTATTGAATCAACAAAAACATTTCATCACATAAGACAACAATCGTGTTTGTTACCCAGTTATTCTGAGTCCAAAAAATTTGGAATGTGTACAATAAGTAAACATTATAACAGTATATTGGCGTATTACTTATCATTTAATCCTCTTTGTAAACTGATTTGATCGATTTCATGATGGTAACTTAAATATATTCATACTATAGTTTTTATTTCGACTTCACATTTAGCTTGCATTAGAGATTGTGCGCTTTAATCCGTATGTCATGTAATTACGATTTCATTACACGTTAGATTATCTATAATTTTTGTGTGGGATGATGATGAGTTATACATAACTTATTTTAAGCGACATGATGACATGGTCATATCAAACAGTCTAGCATACGACGTATACCTGATAGTCATTAATATTTCATAATGCACGATTCAATGGACATGGTGGAGAACATATTCACCGCTATTGTTCCGTTGCGCCTTTTTTGCAGCTCAAACCGAATAAAATTGAATGATCTCATAATCAGGAAATCAGTAAACTCTTTTTCATGCACTAGTAGTATCGTGATTTGATTGGGATTTCAAATCATACAATATGACCAAATTCATGAAATTACAACATTATGAATAATAATACTTTTGTTGACGAGGACGACTTCCATATGTTTCTTATTTTTGAGTGTGTTAGTTTTATTGTAGATGTAGCCCTATATTTTACATGAATTTCATAAAGGGCATGATCATAGACACAATTCTAAACTAGATACTGTATTGTCTTTGGGTTGAATATTTTTTATAAAGCCTTATCGTCTTAAACAAAACAGCATCTCGTCTTTAGAATAGTGAAAATTGTAAAAGAATTCCCGGAAAAAAAAGGTTCTTGATCCGTTAATGGAACAAGTAATAATCACTTTGATGTAAGTGGAGGCCCCGATTTTATGCCTCCATAGATGTGCAATCCTTGCTCAGTAGATTTTACGGCACACTAGATTTGAGGCGATCCTCCTACCCTAATGCACCCACGTCTCTCGGGGATAGGACATTCCGCGGCATCCTTCCTCTTCCCCCATTCCAATACACGAGTCGTCTAATTTCGCAGCGGTTGGCAATAAAGTGACCATGAGCGCTGTGTACGAATCTAAATTGAATTTTCCAAGCATAGGTCACGTGTCACATTAATCCTGCAGAGTAATCGAGGCATAGGGGACTATTCCACCTCGCCTATACTGCGGTGTATGCACCCTTCGACGAGACGAGCTAGACATAATACATACATGCCAATGTGCAATACGTCAGTGCTGGATGCAGTAGGTACACCAATGAGTAGACATAATGTACTACAGTACAGCTACTGATACTACCACTTCCACCATCCTACTACTGTACTACTACTGTTACTAGTACTATATTACTATTACTGTTACTACAAATACTAATACTGCCATCGACTGCCGGTATGACTCTTGCAAAATAATAGAAACTGATATGTTAAAAATCATTGCCTGTTAAAACTGTTTACGGTCTACCATTGCCCCCCCAAAGTAATTTGTAATAAACTGCAATAGAGTTTCCAACATTTAACTATAGCATGCAATGTAATTTGTGATCAAACAGTATGATTAAATGAGGAAAATCATGAAAGTGTCTGATTTCACTTCATGTCTTCAGTAGATCTGAAAACATTCTGATCATCACCACTGATCAATGTACATTGAATTAAAGAGATTAGTCAACCATTCCGTCAACTGATGATTCATATAAAACCAAAATATATTTTTGACTAGGACCAGTCACATCTTCCCATATACACAATTCTGAAACATACCACTCATCCATCAACTCTGACGTACTGTATACAATGCTGAAAAGTCAATAATGTGTATCCTTAATATTACTTATAACCAACATGTTCAAAAGTGTATAACTAGCTATTTGTAGAACTGGTACTGGAACAACAAATTCATAGACTAAAACCAGATTGACACCCACTTCTGCTGATAACATTCAAAGTCATGAATGTAAAAAAAAGTTCATGTACTCTTAAAGAAAAGTCAAGTGAATAATTAACTGCTCGATCACCCTTTTTTTATAAAATAAACGTTACTTGCATGTTTACGTGTCTTTCACTCCAAATTGAATAAATCTTAAGGTCACTACCAAGAGGGTGCGAAGTGAGTGATTAAATTTTTTTTTTTAAAGAGAAATCGAGGTGATTATAAAAGCAACAACAGCTACATGTGCAACAATAACATATTATGATAGCATCGATAGTAATTATAATGAGAGTAATAATGGTTATGATGATGACAATAATGATACACTCTAAGAAAAAACAAACAAACAAACAAACAAAACCTTTGACTCTTCAGAAGTGCAAATATGCCCCTGTCCGTCCCTGGGCACCACCATAGGTCTAACTTTACACCATTTAGACAAAGGAAGGTGTAAAATTGCACCTGTAAAAGCTGTTCTTAGTGTAGCACTAGTAATGATGATAAACTAAACTTTTTTCGATGTGTGAACAAAAATGACATCAAAAGTCGTAGAACTATTAATGATTGTATTAGAAATGTTAATTATACTGATAGAGGAGAATAAACGCATTGTAAAATGCTCCAAATCAAGATGACCTTAACTCTGCGTGCAAATGAAGAAATAAACTGATAATCAATCACATCAGGTTGGTCCATTCTTAATAGCTAGTCTAATAAACTACCGAGAAAAACAGTCCGTACCTAGCGATGATGTCACAATATTGAAACTGTGTTATCAATCACTATTACGCATTTTTCAATAGACGGTCATTTGTTACTCTCATTACTCATCCTCGATAAAATTTAAGAACGGCTTTGCATCAAGGGTGGTGAGGGGTAGAACAGTGTGGCAATCACATTCAAAGAAAATTTAATTTTGGACTCGGTATTGGTGATGTCATTATATATTAAGGAATTCTTGAAATCTTATTAATCTTATTAATTTTCATATGAGGACAGTGAATCTGTATAAGATGACGGTGGTGATTGGTCGTGGTCAAAATTATGATTCAGCTGATTGATGATGATTATACGCTTAAAGAGGAATGATCTGGGGAGCGTAACGCAAAGATTAGCGATCAATCTTTAAATGAAATGACCAATCAAGATCAGCGTTACACGCGTTTTTGGCTAAAAATGCTGACCAGTAACCAATCAGAAGCGTTCTTTCATATTTGCTATTCATCGCAAACCTTTGTGTTACGGAGTCCTGATCTTGTTAATTCGAATTTTTATAGTGTTTATACCGTAAATAAATATAATGATGTTTATGATGGTGATAATGATCTTGCCGGTGATGCCGATATTAAGGATATCGTCGCTTTATACGTCCAATAACCCTAAATTTGGAGTAAAAAAAAAAAAGAATTTCGACCATTCCAACATGGCCAAGACTAGTGCTTGTTTCGTCTTGATAACCCTATAAATGTGATGCCGTGGAAAAGGTTTTAATTTTCATATTTTCACGGATACAAGCATAGTTTACTGTTGGGCTCACGTTTCGCCATATTGGGTGACTTCAAGTACGTTGTTGAAATCTGGTGTTGGTGTTGTGACAAAACCAACACCAGCAACAACACCGTACTTGACATGATGCTGATGTTGGGAGTGATATCGGAAAATATGACTTATTTCCGGCAGTTCGTGTTGAGCGCTGGTGTTGAATGTCGTCTGCTGAACCGAGCATCACAGCTGGTGCTGACGATCTACGTGTAATTTCCACATTTTGTCAACACCAACCCCCAGGGATTGGAAAATCGTGATTTCAAGTTCGGTGTTGGTGATTTGAAGCCTACGAACAGGCGGCGGACAGGATGAAACATCCCCGTAAAATTAGATTTTTACAGACAAGGGGCCCATTGCAAAAAACTTTTGCCATAAAAATTGCATTTTTTGTCAGAGTATTTTAATGTGTAATTTTCAATGGCATAATTTTGTTTGCCAGAGTTTTTGTTTATTTGCCAGAGTTTTTTATGGCAAAAGTTTTATGCAACGGTCCAAGATGAATGCAAATCATTAGAGCCTTATACCTTTTGATGAAAAATTACATTCACTCTTTCTGTGGGCCGTTTCATAAAGCTGTTCGTAAGTTAAGAGCGACTTTAAGAACGACTGGTGAACCCTTTTAACGCGCTAAACCATCGCCAATTCAATATACCATTTACCACAAGACAGGATCACCAGTCGTTCTTAAAGTCGCTCTTAACTTACGAACAGCTTTATGAAACACCACCCAGATTGTTGAAGTAATATCAGTCTATGCATTCTGTAAGAATAGATGTTACTCTAATTTCTCCCCGATTTAACTTTATTCGTCAAAAAGTTCTCGCGTAATGTTGTGTTGTGCAGCGCAGCGCAGAGGCGTGACGTCATAGGCTATCGATAACGCGATCTGTATCATTCCTCTGAACCCAGCTCAGTGTTGGAACTCGGTTCAGCAGCCTTTTCACGCTCTCAACACCAACATCAACACCGAACACCGAACTTGAAATCACCCAATGATAATTATTAAAACATAAATCACTAAGATTATTAGCATGTTTTGATATGGTTCTCATTCTACACTCTTAAAAATGTTGGGCAACATACGGTCCACACAACAATTGGTTAAAACTTTATCCAATTCTGGGTAGTTTTACACCAATACTGTGTAGTTTTCACCCAAAGCACACATTATTGGTGTAAAACTACCCAGAATTGGATAAAGTTTTAACCAATTGTTGTGTGGACCGTATGTTGCCCAACATTTTTAAGAGTGTATTATCATTATGTTTCTAATGACTTCGTCATTCTCTCTTTTTTTCTCTGCATGTTTTCCATGACGTCTGAACACTACTTCTCTTTACTTACGTCCATCCGCAGGTAAGTCGTATTTTGCTCACTATCCAAATACAAATTGGGACTATGTAACGCATTTAGTATTGCTCTCTTGTCGATTGTGTCTTGAGCAACCGTCCTAAATATCCAGGTGATTTTCGGACAAATTCCACTTTGCTCTTCGTTAAAACGCAGATGCCCAGTATTGTGCGCGCGGTAAAAAAGCTACAACAATACCTTGGATTTTAAACCCGCCTTGAAAAAAATTAGATGAATGACGGTCTGTTACCGTGGAAAACATTGATGCCAATTATAAACCCCCAAACAGAATAAAAAATCTCAAAACAAAAACAAACAAAAAACGAACGTTTTGAATGTATATCATTCACAACTACATGTGATGATATTGTAGGGCTTTCTTTTCGGGGACGCATAGAAAATAGCGACAAATTTACCATTAAAAAAAAACATACTGCCCTCGTCTGAAGACTGGTGGCATTAGTATTCTGTTCTTTGTAATATTTCCGAAGTTTCGTGGTACGGGAAGTAAAAAATGAATATTTGAGATTCTTTGATTAAAAAAGTCAAGCAGGTTGTTTGTGAGGACTAAAAATAAATGATTTTATAGTCATCCAACAAACCTTACCAGGATTTAAAAGCGCATAATGTCACAAGTACTGAGGATACAAGGTTGATATTGGAAATGGACACGGGGTTATATAAGGAAATAAGGTAGAACTAGGAAGCAATTGTTGCTGTCACACCAAACAAAGCTGACTCGAGACTGATCTAAGGTATTTCGTTATTACGAACGACTTACCATCGGTCGATTTGGAGTTGATCTTTTGGTATGACTGTCAAATGGATGCAAGTTGTAAGTGTAGAAGGGAAGGGTATATGCTCTGAGGAAAAGGTACATTTCCAGGGTCGTCGAAATGGGGGACAATAATATTTTGAAAGACTATAAAAGAGAGGGAAGATTTGAATGTTTAGCATATTACGACAGCATGATTATAAATTACATAAACTCTAACACAATGATTTATCGACAATCCTTATGGTAGAAAATGAAATCAAGACATTCCTCATCTTTATGCACACGAGCGCCCATAAGAATTTAGAGAAACTCTGGACGGTTAGGGTCTCTGTGTGCGGGTGTGTATGTGTGTGTGTGTGTGGAGGGGCGTGTGGGTGTATGGGTATGCGTTTCTATGCAGTGTGTGAGGGTGTGTGTGGGTGAGTGCGTATGTGTGAGAGAGATGCATGGAGATAGAAATAAAGACAAAGAAAGAGAGACCAGAACATTTCATTTTACTCCAAAGAAAGCTAAAGGGTTAGCAATCCATTTTGTTTTGTCCTTTAGATAAGGAGACCTGCTGGAAAGGACAAAGTGTTCCACAGTGTGTTCACAGTGTTGAACACAATGTATAACCATCGTCACATTGTATGTAATCATTAGTAAGCATCAGTACGTTTCATATTTCCACGCATAATATGTGAACACACTGCGAACGCTCAGACATGCAGAGGTGTCCACAATGTCGATGTTTTTTTTTTTTCCACACAGTTAAATTTGAGCATTTAAACAGTGTGAACTACACTTCTGTTATCTTAACTCACACAATTCTTTCAAACAAAGGAGAGTGGTGTAGAAAGTACACTAGAATTTCAAATTATTTTTGGAATGGGTTTTTCGTGCTGTAGTTTTAGATTTGAATGAAATGGCGCAGGGAACAGAAAAGATGGCTTGCTGAGTGACACACTTTCCCCGTACTCAGCAGAGGATTACCCCAAGAGGTTGTTTTTCATTCTGGGGCAAACGAAACCAGCCGTGACATGCATGCATTTAGACCAACATCTACGTGGAGTATGCTAAATTATTCCGCAAATTCATTTTTGACCCTTTCTCTCTCTCTGTCTCTTCAACATCCCTTCCCATACACGCACACACTGATAGCAAATGCGCTTTGAGATTTAGCAGCATTGAAGACATAAGGCTGATTATCATTTTTCGTAAATTATGCATACTCATCTTTTATCTAAAATGCGCATGATTGTATATTGAAAGGTGGCAGGATTATGAGACGACTCAATTGAAATGATTTAGAATACATATACTTTGGCTTCAAAACCCACAACAACATTGTTAATGTTTATGGTTTGAAAGGTTGATAACAAAACAAACCAACGACTCTCTTCGATATTGATTTACTTCTTCTAAGATATTAAAAACACAGAATTTATGATGTCGTCTTGACAGCTGTATTTAACATTGTATACCATTTTCTTCCAATTTATTTATTTTTTAATTTATTTTAATTTTTTTTTTACCGTATATGCATGTTGCAGCTGTTATCATCCATTTTTTTCCTGCCTGGTCGCCAGTTGTGGTATTTCGCTTTGCTCGCTATACGTAATAATTATATAGAGTGTAATATGGATTATTTTTTTCTTATAATCCATAATTCTCTACATGTACTGAATAAAATATAATAAATATCTTCTAGTTAAGGCATTGCAGGGACTCGTGTATTAAAATCCATGTTTGCATTATACTCGTTCCAGAATTATAAAAAAAAAGCAGAGATCATCTTTTTAATATGTTTGGGTACCTTCATAGCCACTCAATACGATCTCCCATGCTCATCCCTCACCCTCACACGCCGTGTTTGCCATGTTGGCTGTTTATCTGCATTTCCCTTTTACACTGTATTCCCGGGGGCGTTTGCAATATTCAGTTACCTGCAAACCGATATTTATATACACGGGCACGCATGATTTCATGGCACATAACAGTGGATCCTTGCATAGCCGGACGCGGTGCATGATCTATAAAAAAAGGAGGTACATGTACAAACAGTTGTATTCTTAACCTAATTATTTACACAAGGTATTTGAAAACGTGTATGTATTAACACGTACTTCCATGTAGCTATCATTTCTTAAATCATTACCTAGTCATGTTGGATAAATTAAAGAAATAAGATTCCTTTTCATTAAAGTGCAATAGGGTGCCGATTTAATTCATCTATTTCAAACGCAAATTCAAAAGCGGGATATGCTCTCCAAAATGTAATGCAATAAAAGAGAGAATATTTTTTTAAATGCAGAGTGGCTGGGGTATGAAACCAGGGCAAAGTCTGAAAAGCCGGAAACGAAATAACCTGAACATAAAGCTTATTCGAACATTTCATGACGTCACAACGAGAAATAAATAACCATGGCAACCATCAGCCTCCGTTGGCTGTCGGCTCTACGCTTATCCCTCTTCAGCCGTCCAATTTGGATTCTCAAATATTTGTCCAGGCAGTCCCATACTTTCTCCCCCATAACCTTATACGGAAGGGGTCTCGTCTCACGCAGTGATTTGAATGTTGAAACTTGATGCATATGCATGCAGCAGGAAAAACAACAATCACACACACACATAGGTTGCGGGCAATTTAGCTCAGAAATGGTCTTAATTTCAAATAGCCAACATTTTTTTCACTACCAAAATTATGGAAATGAACACATTTTATTCAAAAAGGTATAAGATACAAAATTAGAAATAGAGACTTTGTCAGATATATTGCTATACGTCGAATTCAGAATAGAGTCAGTATAATATAAGTTAATGAACCAAATGATTGTAAATCGAAAAGACACATCCTAAGCCGTTGATACAAAGTAATAAAAGAAAATAACTGTGGTGTCATTAGGTGTTTTATATATTCTTTTTCCGATGTATATGAAAGGCGACTCGGTGATGATGTATTGGATTTTTTCCTTCAATTTTCCTGCAACAATGGACGCCTTGGAAGTGATTTTCCTAAAATAATCTTAGTCAACGTATAAACAGAGAATCAAATGAAATAACAAGTCTAACAAAAAAACCCTCTTTAATAACATATAATTATGCAGACTATGGCGTACAAACAACGTAATTTACTGCTTTGGTTTGGAAGAAAGAAACTTCGTCGAGTTTGCACTCTTTTGTTCAGTGTTAATATTACTGAGCAAAGCGCGGTATTTTTCATGACTATTATCTATTATTTTGATGACATTTCAGTTTCTCTGACATTCATTCCTTTGAGAATGATTTATGTACATTTATGCCTGATCTAAATAAAAAGAGAGGGACCCTTTTGTATAGAAGTCACACTAAACGAATCAATGAATACGAAAAACACGAATTTTAAATATAGTTTATTCATTATTATCAAAATACAGGATAAAACATGATCGGCACAGCAGCCGTTTAGATCATGGCCCTGATACGACATGTAAAAAATAATTATATAAAACGATATTAATTATATATAAAAAATAACAAAAACATTACAATAACTATTTTATATAACAAAATAAGCCAGAAAAACTTTTGCATGGCAAGCAGCGAGCAGAATGTGAATTTTAGTTGATTTTCACACTTTTTGAAGTAGGGTAGAGAAGGAAACACGCAGAGTGAGAGAGATAGAAAAAAGCAGAGGAATACTTTACTGGGAGATAAAAAGAAAATATATACTTAAAGTGAAAGGAGCAAAAAAAAATAATTAGAGACAAAAGGTAGTAGGGGAAGGGGATGCATAATTTAGTTTAATTTAATGATAACAAGGGGGGGGGGGATAAGGAAAATTATTCATTCATGAAATTTGACATTCTTTATCAGCAAAGCTTTTTACCAATGATGTACAGATCTGCTCCACGAGAAAAGGTTCGAATCATTTCAATTCCGTGGAGCCCCTGTAAATGTAAGTATAATGAGTGAGAGTTGTATTCTCCTATAAACGGATTATGCAGAGGTATAGATCGAATTTCCTATTAGTCATTGATGATTTGGTTCATCAGCAAACAGTGGTAAAGGAACGGATTTGAACGTGTTATAGAGAGTTTTTGTCTGTCCTAGAATTCCGATGACTCATTTTTTTTCAATTGGAATCAGTGTATGGAAGTAACATAAAACAGTCAGAAGAGAAAAATGACAAGCAACCATGGAATCGATGTAGTGTTGTTACAAATTATGAAATTATGTTTTATTCCAAATAAACTGAAGGATGCTCACTAATGTAATAACCAATTAATAACGCGATAATAATTATCAATATTATTGAAAATAATGCAATTTTACACTGTAAGAGCCGTTTGATTTTTGAGCAAGTTGTTTTAAGCCAGTCATTCAACAACCTGTTTGAAACTTTAAACAGTAGTTGTTTGAGTGATGGGCTTGAAAACGTGTATATGTGCGTTTTTTACAGAGTACATTGTTTACTATGGTCACGATAGACAACAACGAAGACATACAGCATTTAACAAAAATATAAATCGAATTCGAAATAATGTATACTTGAACATATTAAAATGAAATAATTGTGAAATCAAAAAGTTCATAATCTGTATGATATATATTTTTTTTACATATTTAATTGGTACAAAAACATTTTTTTTTCCCGTAACGATCAATATTGAAGAAACGTGGTCGACGTATACAACGAAAGGAAGGTATTTCCGATTCATCAATCTCTACTCTCAAAACTACAGGATTTAAGATAAATCCAGATTGGTTGTGAATAGTAACCAGCCGAATTTCGGATTCGTTATCAATCGTAAGGATTGTTATTCAAATCTTAAAAGATTTAAATACAAATGTTTCAGTTTTATATTTCAATCCACAAGGTTTAAGTCTATATTATCTTGTATTCGGCGGGTCACTATTCACAACCGATCTACATTTATTTTAAATGCTTGAAGTTAGAGTGTACTCTAAAAAACGATTCGAACAAGGCGATTGACCCCTTTACTCTAAATAGTTCTAATTACATTCGCATCCTATGCATAACACCAAAAAAGGTCAATGAAATTGCTCTCTAATCGGCGTGAATTGGCCTCTTTCAACCGGGCACAGTGCAGTGCAATTTGTTTGGATATTATACAAGGACCCGGTTTTGTATACAGTGATTGAAACAAGCTAAAAGTCTTCCACTTGAGTTCCCCTCGATAGCGCTTCACGGAGATGCATAAAACATCTCCTTCGCTCCCTTGTTTCACCCTCTCATCCTCCTCATGTCTCGGGCTTTCTCCCCTCTCCATATATCCCTTCGGAACTCTCATGTATTCTGCTTAACCTTCGTCATTACCATAATATACCTCTGACTTTATCTCTCTCTTTTTTCGTTTTTGACATGGTATGTTTCAACTATTCTGGTTGCCGATATTACAAAGTTTAGCAACTGATTGTATTTGTTCGATTGCTTGCAGATTAAGTGCGATAAGTAGTAAACATCATGATAAATGTCTATAAAAAGGTAAGTGTAACTGCCCCCTGTGGCCTAGTGATATGACAGACATGGGGCCTGTTGCATAAAACTTTTTACCTGAGAAAACTCTGGTACAAACTGAAAACTAAGGTTAGTCTGATTTCTGCCATTGACTTTAACACAGGGCAAAACCCCGGTAAAAACAACCTGTGTTTTCTCAGGTAAAAAGTTTTATGCAACGGGCCCATGAAGTTGTGTACTGGATAAATAGCGGAATACGAAGAAATGGATGTACATACAAAAGAGAAAAGAAACAAACCCACGAACAAGAAAAAAGAGTAATATTTTGGGGGAATCATCTCTGACGTTTGAATAATTGTGTATAATATGAATAATGTCAGTAGTATTGCTTTCATTATTATTAGGCATATTATTGTTACTATTATCATTGTCTACTCTATTATTATCTTCATTGTAATCAATATTATCATTAGTATCATCATCCTTATTTCTTTTTAACATTTTATAATAATTATCTTGAATATTTCGTCTGAAACTGAAAATGCTCAAAATGTCAGCATGGTAGCAAAGTTTTTCATCAAAAACAAAGCTGATCAATCTATCGTCTTTCCAATTAAATAGCAAAAAACGATTGCCCCTTCTAGACTACTCATCAGAGACCTTGTCCCTTTTGGCATGAGGCAAAGCTGGCAAGAAAAGGGAGGGAGTTGTCATCAATCAAATTACTGTAAAAGAGCCAAAGAAGAATCGTGAATTACCCGTTTCGGACATAAAAAAAAACAGTTTCAACAATTTAGATATTTTTACTTGCATTCGTTTTGTTTGATTTGACCTAATGTATATATTAATATCTTAATGCACGATTTCAGTTATTATTTTGATTGATCTCATCCTGAAATATTTTCTTTGTAAATATTCATTCAACATTATTCTCTCAGCTATTTAAAGTTCGTATTTTGAAATCTTTTGACTTTCTTAAGATTATGGGAAGCTAAAAACGCTTTCAAAGAATTTAGATCGTCTTTTTCTCATATTTTCTATTTCCTCATGATGTTTTGGGGGAAAAAAACTATATTTATTGCTATTCCCCGAGAGATATGGCCGAGTATCAACATTAATGAAGTAATAAATTGAACATTTACGGTTATCATAGATTTGCGTCACAATGTGCTATAACGTGCAGTTAAAACTACATTTTAGACACACTTACCCCTCGCGAGCCTTATAGTGGGTTGAGCGATATTTTATTTTAGCAAGAACATTCAACTTTTTTTTTTCATTTTAAGGTCAGTCCTTCATTCAATTTGATCAAATGCCAATAAAGAAACCGAGAAGTTCAGCCTACTTTCCTCACCAAATCTGAAGACCAAGCACATAGGTTTCATGCTTAAATGCTTTCCTTCATCATCCCACCATGCTGTTCCTCTCTCATTTCAATTCATCGCGGTGCTGTTACGACAGACAACGGTATCGATTATGATAATAGTACACAATCAGATCAATAAATGGCCTGGCCGAGTGAGGCAATTATCGCTGGCTTCTTACGTGTCAGCGAGGGGAGAAGAGAACATTTTTTTTTGGCTTTCCATGCTTTTTTATGTTCTTCTTTTGGGGCGGCAAAGTACCCGTGTGTGACAACAGCCATGCAATCTAACTGGCCGATATCATTTTAGCATTCTTAAATCATTTTGCTGAATTCTTTATTAATATGTTTTTTTTTTTACATCACATACTTTGATAAAGGGGGTCGTGAAATTATTGTTTTTATAAGCCCTATATAATCTAGTTAAAAGTCATTTGAAAGAAGTGAAGAACAGTCATTTACAACTGAACTAAACCGAATTTAAATTTGAATTCTTAATAAGTTTGATCTATAACCATGTTACAGAAATGATACTAAATTGCGAGAATATCATATTGCAGACTTCGATCACGCGCACTATCCCTTAGGAGGGCGCCCTAATAGGCAGATGTGGATGATGCGAATCGTTTCATGAAGACATTCATATCAAGGAAAGATAAGATAATTAAAGGTATGCGACTGTCTGATTGCTTCTATTAAAACACGTCTATACTGATATTATCTACCAGAGTACATGCATCAAAGTAAATCATCCAATAAACGCTCAATACAAGACACGGTAAAAACCCATACAGGCCACTACACCCCGTCTTCATCGAGGACACCGCAAGGCATATTACGGAGTGCTCAATCGCGATGTCGTTCAACATACATTGCTTCGAAGTAATGATTGTAACTTCAACATCTCGGTGTTTATAACCCATATACAACGCAGTTCAGGAAAGCCACGCGATAAAAATAACATGTTTATTACAATTCCCCCTAAAATTGCAACCATCCAAAAAGAAAAGAAGGAGTTTAAAGCTAATGATTTACTATAATATCATTCTTATTTTATGTTTTTATTGATTGAATGATGATGTTTTGTTTAGGATTAGTAATTAACTCATCTTAAGTTTTTATGCATCATGTTGGATTTAGAAGAAAAATTACACGAACATGGTGAGAGTGCCAATGAAGTTATATACCCCTTTGTAGCTCACTGTGAAACAAACAGGTAAAACATTCTATTATTTATGTCATTATACATTATCTATATGCATGGCTATTCTCATACCATCTATCCTACCTAACAAAACAACAGTACATTATAATAGATCTCACCATTTTTTTGTTCGTTATTGAAACAAACCGCATATTGGTGTTCTACACAGGTTCAAAAGGGAGAGAATGAGAGTTATCACATATTTTGTTTGCTTCTTAGCAAGAGAAACAAGGAGCAAACCATGGAACCTATACCCGGTGGCATACGACCTCCAGATCATCCAAAAGAAACCACACACCAAGCCATGGCAAGTCAGAATGTAAATTGGTAACACTCTCTGTCAGTTTGGTATTCCATCTATATTACTCTATCAGTCTTTGAAACGGCTCGGATGACAAAAACCAATATCTTCATTCGGATCATTTATACAAGGTGCCGAGACATGTTAATCATCTCAAAGATGATTCTCGGTTTATTCTATCCAAGTCTTGCCTTACATTTACTTCGTGTACATGACGGCTCTGCCTTTTCGGAGTCATCTTTTTAATCTTTAGAGCTAAATATTTCAAAAGATGAAAACGAATGTGAAGATTACATTCATCTGTAGTATTGTATACCAAGATCCTTCTTAATCATAAGGCCGCTTAATACAAGTAAATGTCCGTATATGTATTTCAGAAAATATATTTTTCTGTAAAGTTGAATAAAATATTGCATGTGTTGCAAAGTTTAATTTTCTTCAATACATGTAGAGGCAATCATCAATGGCAACATTGCAAATGCAAGGAAGAAGTAGATTTCGATGTCTGGTCCAATAAGGATTATTTTCTGTTAAATTTATTATGGGGAGCTTATAAGCTGTATCTGATCTTCGATATTGTTGGTTGATCAAACAAAACAAAAACAACAACTTACAATAAGAACCCCCGACAAAACAAAACACTACGAAAAAGCAAAAAAAAAAAGCGTTCAAAGGTTTAAAGGTTTTGTGTTCATAAGAGCCGTTCCAACGCATTACACAATACATCGCATCTGCGATGGTAAACGACTGTCCAAAAGACTAGGCTTTATACAAGGCGTCAGGAACATGGAGTCCTACTGCTTCCCAAGGCAATATACGCCAGCCTCACACACTGGTGGAATGATGAAATAAGAACAGGCGATCTGTACACTCCTATGATTAGACTCCAATTGGTATTGTAGTCACGCTAGAAGACATCTCCTTCCATCTTACACACCCCACAGGTGTAATCTCCCCCGGGAGGGTTCAGGGATGTTGATAACAGGAGGGGCCGGAGGAATAATTTCGCACGAAGAAGGGGTTAAGGTGGAAATATACTACAAATCATTTTGTATCCATGCACCATAAAGAACAGAGATAATATTCATGCCTCAATAAATGCTTTTTATATAAATCATCATTGTAAAGCAATGCTCATATTCGGGGCGAAACTTGCACTGCGGTTTTTACTGCCAGAGAAATGAAATGATGAATCTTCTTTAATCTAATGAAGATATTGACATATCGTAAATATCTTGCAAATTAAGCTTTCCAGAAGTTTCAGTGTAGATAGTTAAGTGGGTTATTGCTTCTTCAAGATATTGGGTGATAATGTGTATACGTGTGATGGAAAGTGTAAATCGAAACGTTTTTAACATTTTAAGTTGTATTTTTGAGACTTATTTAGAGAAAAATTTTGCATACATTTCTTTGATTCGATGTAAATTGTTAAAGAAAATGTTTTAGTCAATCTCGTAGGGTGAGTATCAAATTTTAGCATTCTTTAAATTATTCATTTACATGTTTGAGTAAAAGTGAGCGTTATCTCAAAACAACGTCATTTTATTTATCTATTTTAGTTCCAGGCAAAGACGACAAGAATTTAATTCTTCAGAATTAAATTCGTAAATGATGTTTTCTGACCTCATATAAATGAATGAAAATGTGTAACACAATATATTATTGCACCCACACAACTTAGCAAGCAGACACACCACACACATTATTCTAAAAACATGAAAAAAATAATAATTTCAGTCGTAACACAATCCTTCCTGTTTGCTGAACATGTATAACAATGGCAAATAATTGATATATTCCGGCGATGATTATCGTTGATCTGTTGATTGTATCAGTGTGATGAGTCCTCATTTCAATTCCCAATCGTAAAATACAACAGGAGAAGACTGCCCAGCCTCATTAACATTTCATCCTCTAGTCGTCATCATCTCTCCAGCGATAAGATTCTGAAATGATGATAGAGCCCCGGGGAAGCATAAACTATGATCTATTTTCCTCCCGTTTTGTAGAGAGCTTGTGAGATTTTGTTGACCCGTTTGGCATGGCCTGGTTACAGTGTTTGTGATCGGTAAACAATGTTTGTTGATTGAAAAGCACGTTGGAATTCCTTTAATTAGAACCGAAGACAGAAATTTTAAGAATGGGTAGTTTCTATTCAGCCATTCAGGCAAAATGGCTTTATAGATTTCTTAAAAATGGAATGAAATAGAGAGAGAGAGAGAATGAAATGCAATGATCCCCCGGGAATAAATAATTGAGGTCTTCATGTAAAATGGTTTGTCTTGAATGCACAAGGAATGTAGATGAAGACGTACCCAGTAATATTGAACAATATCAATCTCCATACTGCAATGATGTCCGTGAAGTTTAATTTCCGTTATTGGTATTCATAGTATTTATTGAAGTTTAACGAACTTTCATTGGAAATAAATTATAATTTGCTGACATCAGACTAAGTAACAAGCAATGCAATGCTATAACATATTATTTTATTTATTTATTACTATCATTATCATTTATTTTATGTTGAAATTATATTATTATTTTCTTTTTTTTTGGAGGGGGAACTGCCAATTAAACGTATCCTTTAAACACATTCATAGAACAGGGACAGTGAGATGATGGGTATACGGTTCTTTTAAGTGACAAAAAATAGACACAACTGTTTAATTTAAAAAACTCGATTCTATTTTGAGTGATTGATACATTATGATGTTTACATGGAGCCATATAAAAAATGATGCTCAACAATGTTTGAATAATGTTTGTATAATTTATTTTCGTCATGTTCCTTTCTCTTCCGAATTCTTCTTAAATAATCGCTATATATTTTTGCGATAAAATATGGGGCAACTAATGATTTAGTGGATATTAATGGACCTTCCTATAAACGAACGTGCTGAATGATTAAAAGTGAAGGGAGACATGTAGCATTAGCTAATTGAAAGTAGTGAGAGGGCTGGGACCTGTCAAAGATTGATGGCTGATACTCAATAGGCAAGGACTTTACGATAACGAACGGATGAGGAAGGGAGAAACAGATAGATACAGAGAAAGAGACAGACAGTCAGGAAAGAGTTATACAATTATGCTTAACAAATAAGATTATAAATATCTAGAAATGCTCCACAGTGAGTGGAGGAAGTACATAGCAGGGGCCGCGGAATGATTTTCAAAGTGGGGGAGGGGGGGGGGGGGAGCTGAGCCAAAAGTGGGGGGCTGACCATGCAAAAAATCACCATCATAATTATGGTCATTTTTACGTCTTTGTACATGCACGGTTTTGGAAAGAAGTGGAGGAGGGTACCGAAGCCCCCCAGCCCCCCGCTTCCGCGTCCCCTGCATAGGTCATGTGTAGGGAATCCAGAATCCAATTACTATACCCCTGCCCAAAATAATATTTTTTTTATTGAGCACGCAGAAACATATATTTAAAATCTATTAAAAGTCTATCATGAAACGCTTATTGTTGATAATTCGAAATTGACGTTGTGCTGTAACATATCTTGCTAGTTGAAATTATAAATCTACAGTAATATCATGTCAAAAAAAAAAATCAGTAAGGAAAATTCTAGCAATGCTGAAAACGTAGCGTCAAACAAAAAGATATGTATTAATGAGAGTAATTATGGTCATACTGTTTTTTTTTCTCCTTTCTTTTGTGAATTTCTTAAATTACTCTGCGAAAAGCGGATGTGCATGTTAACTTATATGCAGTATATAAACGCTATGAACGTTAATTTCTCGATAGTATATACTACGGTATGCTATTGTGTGCGCATAAATGAAATCCATGACCATACCAAGGGCTTATGCTTGGTAAGACAGCATAGGATAATAATCATAAACGAAATTCACACACTCGCTCGCGTCCATCTCACTGAAAGGTTTTAGTGTAGCGAAATTGTATTCAAGGCATGCAGTATTGAAGGGCACTCGTCGCATCCCTGGGCGAAAACTGGGAGGATCCTGAAGAGGCTATCGCTCGAGTGACTAGAATATACCATACCACGCACCATAATCACATTGCGGTGTCTATGGAAGAGAGTTATAAATAGGGAAAGATGCTTTTAGCGTGTGGCTAATTTTAGGAGATGTATTTTGGACATCCACCTGTCCGTTTAGTAGTTATGTCTGATTGGTAGGAATTGTTAAAGTGTTCCAGGTTAATGCCTATTCATTATTAAAGTCTAACAAGATTTATAGAAAAAGAGGGAGAGGGAGAACGAGAAGGTGTGTTGTTTCATGGCAGCACAGACTTTGATGTCATTTGCATTTACTGTTGCCAATTGGGCATTTAAAATACCACAAATCTATAATGATTACCATGAATGCGCTGATAATTTCCATGATTATGGTTGTAATTTAATAATGATGATGATAATGATGATCATCAGCATCACGACCGTGATCATAATTGCCATCATCTTTAAGCATCACGAATACCACGACAACCACTACCGCTACCAATCAACATCGGCCACCATGTTTCGCTTTCAAAATATCCAATGCAGTCGCTATCACTAGCATTGCCATACTAGTAATCATAATTTGTATGCTACCTACATGAATACTACTATAATTTTTGTATCATATTTTTATACACACACAGAGAAAAAACCGTTTGTAGTCTTTAATGATCAGAAATTGAAATCACGTTCGTCATCATCAACCAAACCATACCACCTCCAAAACCGTCACAATAGTATTATAATGATAATGTAATTGTTGATAAATTGTGAAAATTATCGGCATTGATATCATAAAAATAAAAATAATTCTAATCATCTTAGCTGATGGTCATTGCTATTCACCTCACACCTGCAAAACTCTGGAAATGCATTTTATGATGAACTACATTGCTTCAATATCTTTAATGTCCTAAGTTATTCTTCATGTAAAACTATTATTGAAGATTATGCATACATGTATAAGCATTGCAACATTTACATCTGTTGCTTTTCTCATAACATAACACTGTATCAATTTTATCACTTGGGTAAACGGATTGAAATAAAAGTACAGTCCCAATTCATTGCCTCATATTATATTGATGCTGGTAGTTATTATAGACAACTGCCCTCTTACGTAATTGGTCTGCCACCTTATTTCATTAAAATGGCTGAATATGTATAAAGTACATGTATATAAAAATGTTGCGTGCATGTACGTGAATTTTAATCACGTGATTCGAACCTATATATTCAAGATCCTAAAATCACTTTAAAGAGCACCATCTGAAGACCAAAACTTAAAAAAACAAAAAACAAAAAACAAAGGAAAACCAAAACAAGTGCAACAAACAAAAATAGACCTATATCGATCAATATGAGCTTTATATAGCTTCATTTGTATCGATATGTTGTGATTGAATGTCGGGTGCATTTGGGGCGTCAGCAGTCTTCAAGCATAAATTAACTTTTGAAGCCTAGTCCAGAGTGATAGTACCATGACCTTAAGACCGGGTAAGCACTAGACTTCCTGCTGTCTTATGGAGAAAGGGGAGATTATATAGCTATCGCCATGTGACGCGCCACCCGCGATGGAAGAGTAAGAGATAGGGCAGAGATATGTCAGGAAAGAGGGAGAGATAGAAAGAGAGATAGCTGGTCGGAAGAGGGTAGAGGGAGAAAGATTGTTGGATGAGAAGGGGGTGGGATCATGAACATTTTATATGAAAATTGTATGGATAAGAAAAGAAATTATTTTGAGAAGTAGATGGAGGAGGGTAGGATTGGGGGAGAAGATAGTTTGTGTATTCAGATAAAAAAAAATCTGGAAACTTTTACATAATCAGCAGCAAAGCCAACATCTCTATGAAAGACCTTTGTTATATTTGTATTTTGTTGACGAAAAATAAATAATATCTAAATCTAGATATATATCTATGATTAATTGTAATTTGTAGACCTCTTGATAATTTTATTCTGCTGTGAACAATACGAGGAATATGCATTTTATGGTGATAATCTTGCTCCTTTTTCCTGTACATCCATCCTCCCTGTCACATGAGAGAAAATAAGCCCAACGTGCATTCCTCATACGATGGCGGATGAGTTCCCTCCAAACCTATTGCGGAGGGTGCAATGAGTGCGCATCCGGGATATTGGAAAGGGAATGGCGTTCTGCGGGCGAGAGAATTGATTGTACATCCTGTACTGTGAAGCACTTGTGGCCCTGACGATGTAAAAGTGACATTAATCCCATGCTGAAACATCCTCCTTTCTCGCATGCCATGATAGACTAGGAAGTGGGTGTCAAAGAGTGATAGAAAAGAGTGACAGATGGGTCTAATATGGGAGTCAAAGAGAGGTGACAATAAATAAAAACAAAAGGAAGAGTGATTGTGGGTGAAAAAGTTAACTATGGTAATCGATGATATTTATGAAGAAAGTATTGTGATCATTAACTTTCTGAGAAAAAAATGATAGCTATCAATTAGAGAATATTAGTGCAATACTACACTGTAAAAACTGGTGTTTAAACTGACACCAGTTGGTGTTAATAGAGGACCAACACTCTGAGGTGTTGAAATTACACCCTAGAGATTGAACATAGCACCAGAAAGTTTAAATGTAACAACCAAAGGTGTTGTAATACTAGTAACACCTATATGTGTTAAACTAACACTGTTAATTCAACTTCGGTGTAAAATAACTGGTGTGGTCCTCGATGTACACCGGTTAACAAGAGTAATATGAATTATAGTGACGATTATGAAATTGCAACGAAAAACCCATACTACTCTTGCTGCTACACATATCATTCTCCTTCCGTCCTCTTCTCCTTTTCTATGAGATTGTATGCCAAAAAACACGAGAGATTAAATTTTCAATTTTCCAAACGTCTAATATTGTCGTTAATTCATTATCAATAATAATAATAAGAACTTGATTTACGAAGTGTTTTTTGCCCGAGGATACAAAGCGCTGTTATTATTACCCCGGCTTAGCTGCAATGCCCATACATTATTCGAGGAATTTCTTCCTACCGGGTACCCATTCACCTCACCTGGGTTGAGTGCAGCACAATGTGGGCAATTTTTTGCTGAAGGAAAACACGCCATGGCGGATGGGATCGACCCCACGTCCTTCAGATTGAAATACGAGAGTCATATATTACTACCAGACCACGACCTCCACACCATTCGCATTGCTCTTAATGTTGCATCAAATAAATCAAACATTCTATTTGTAGTATTGATATTAATGTGTGCATATTTTCATTTTTATATGATTTGTCTAATTCGCATTCTTCTCTATTTTCGTCCAACAGACAACAGGGAATCAAAGTTGGGATCCAACACGGCTCTGTTGAGAACGCTCAAGTACACGGTGGTAGCAGCTATGGTGATTCACGTAACATCATGCGGATGGTATTATCTAGCTTGTACGGGATGGCATGGGGATGAGACACCCTCCTGTCATAATGGATCATGGGCTTTATCATTCAACTTCGGTAAGATTTAATCTCATTTGAATAATCAGATCAGAGTTAATCTACTAACCTACGTTTGTCACAAAAAGGGTTTCTTAAAGGGCTTGTCCCTTAAATTGTCGGTAAACGGAGCAGAAAGCAAGGGGGGGGGGGGTAGCAGGTCCCACCAGGATGTAGCTATTTATTCCGATGGGTGATTCGAAACCTAAGAGCTGTTTAAGATTTCTTTGTTGACTAATTTGTATACATTTATATTCGTAGTTGTTTATATGTATATATCCAATGAATCTGTTGCTGCGCTAGTGCCATGAGCGCCTCTGAACGGTGTGTGCGCTCTATGTAGGACATCACCATTATTATTGTCAATACTATCAAAGGTAAAGTAGTTGCAGTAAACAGTGATTTGATGAGAAAGTCTTTAAAATCGAGGTTAATATTGTCACCATGTTATGGCAGATCTAGATCTGATTTTCCCAAGTTTTCCCCAGATTGATTGCCGTCTTTGGTTGAATGTGAATTACATGTTAAGTCAGATTAAGCATCGAAGCGTAAACACCTTTGAACGCGTTATTTTATTGACGATTAGGCCTACGCGGTAGACCGCGTCTCTAAATTCTGACCTTACAATCTGGGGAGTGTTTCATGAAAGGACTTGTCAGAAGTTTTATCCGACAAGTCCCATTTTATCCGACAGTTACCATAGGAACAATGCCTCTCAGCCAATCAAAATCAAGGAAAGTTGTCAGATCTGAATGTTGATGAAACACTCCCCAGGTGACGCATCTATATGCGTTTAACTCTGACACATAAAAAGCGGTATCCTGCGTCTCCCGTCCCTGATTTTGCAACCAATCCGATGACGCATTTATACACGTCTAACTCTGACGCGTAAAAACCCGATAGCCCACGTTTCTCAAGCCTGGGGAGTGTTTCATCAAGATTTTTGTCCGACAAGTCGTCAGATCTGACAACTTTCCTTGATTCTGATTGGCTGTGAGGCAGTGTTACTATGGTAACTGTCGTATTAAATAAGACTTGTCGGATAAAACGTCCGACAAGTCCTTCATGAAACACTCCCCAGATCTTACAGAGCGTGATCGGTTTATCACGGACGGACATTTGATTTTGAAAACTTTGAAGGCTTGTAACAAATTAGGAATAAGATGAACATGGTTCCTTTGTGTTTTATAGTGAAGGGTAGGACAAAGTATGCTGAATGATGAAAAAAGTTTGTTGCCATGTTAACCTACAAACATAGGTAGCCACTAAATGTGCCATATCACGGACGGACATGATAGAAATGTGGTTTTCAGAATCTTTGAACATTTTTATTGTTTCTATCTAAATAGCTTAACTTTGACCAATAATTGTTAATGCAACTTACACTCAGGATTGTTAGCTTCTATGTTCAGCATATTGAATTGTTAACCAATATCAAACTTCTGAGAGAATTGCAAATATTTTCCATCTCGGACGGACATCTCGGACGGACATCACGGACGTACACAATTAAAATACATTGGAAGTACCTTGTAAGAAGTTCTTATTACTTGTTTGGGGGAACAAATGCTATTGTATTGATGATTTGTACATTTTTTATATGATTCAACAATATTAGTTGCACAATCAAGTTGCTACAACTTGATTTAAGTTGTAGCAACATGATTTCTATGCTAGACACACAAAATAATCTAGCCATATGATTGCTTTTAAACACAGTTCTTTTCAAAATCAAATATCCTAATGCACATTGTCTTCTTTTAAATTTAGAGAATACTATAGTTGGTACCAAATCAACATCCAGTGGATCAATGATCATGTTGATACTTTTTATGATATATCATGATGATACATGTTCATACATTTTTAGGCATTACTTTTCGAAGAGCACATATTTTTTTTATGTCCACAAAGTAAATCCAAAATATTCACAGGTTGCTGATCATTATGCTTGTTTGGTGGATCAAGTACGACCACAACACTTGTCCAGGCTCTCTTCAAATTCATCTTTTGTCCATATTAAAGTGGAGACACCCCTTCACATCAACAGCCCTCATGTATTTAGGCCCTGACCGAATCCAAAATTGAAATCAGATACCAATTAAACTTCTAAACACTGCAGTGCAAGCTTTATATGAATTGCATGCATTTTCAAGATTACCAGATCAACAATTTGCTCAAAATTAGCTCCAAAACAGACTTAAAAAAAGGAATTCTTGTACTTTTCACAAGCCTCAAGGACGTGATGTCATGTTCTGTTAGAAGCATTGTGAATCCATAGGTTTGTACATGGAAAAAATGATTTTTTTTCCTGCTTATCAGAATATGCATTCTACTTTCTTCTTTTCCATCACTTTCTGCAAGCTTCAATTGATGAAATATACAGCTTTTGACTTATTCTTGCTCTATTTCATTTCCTGCTTTTTGGCATACATGTAGCTTCCAACTCTATCTGCATTATGTTTTAAAAAAAATTCCTGACAACAATTAAGCCCCAATAACAGCCAAAGAAAGATTTCACAAAAAATTGTGAAGAGTTGTAGGTTTCCATCCATTTGAGTTCTGAATAATTCTCAGTATACCCAGTTGTTGTGTGTCCGGACAGGTTGTGTGTCCGGACGATCAATTTTAGAAAGTCATTTGGAAAAAATTACAAGCGAAGTTTCATCAAATTTTAGTACAAAATTTTAGAAAATATTATAGAGAACAAAATAGAAGATGATAAAAACTATTGAATTCATATTTTTAGTGTAATCTTAAGACAAAAAAGAAGGCTTCAAAAATATAAAGTGTCCGGACACCCGATCCCCCATCCTACCATTTTTCACTGCAAATTGGAACTAAAATTAAATTCATAATCTGCTCAGTATTTGCTCATTGTCTGTCCGTGATGAAATTTATTCCGTCTGCGATTATTTTGATTGATTTATGATATGGATAAAATGTATGGATTTTAGATATATTCAAATGAAATGATGTACAGTGTCTAGTGAGATGCTTCTACACACTTCTATTTTTGTTTCTATTCTGATAAAGAATAAAAAGCTGAATCCATACATATTATCAATATCATAAACTCAATAAAAATGATCACGGACGGACATTAATTTCATCATGGATGGAAATTTCAAAATGGAATGTTGACATCTACCAGAAAAATTTACTTCCCATATTTTTTCTACTAATTTATGTTTGATGATAGATTAATGCTAAGAGTACAAGAAAATCCAAACCAAATTGGAGTAACTTTGAAAACAATAAAACTAGAGTGAATTGAATTTGAGTGAATTTACATTGTCCGTCCGTGATGAAATTAATGTCCGTCCGTGATCATTTTTGATTGAGTTTATGATATGGATAAAATGTATGGATTTCAGCTATGTTCAAATAAAATGATGTATAGTATTTAGTGAGATACCTCTACACCTTTTTATTTTTTATTTCTATTCTGATAAAAAATAAAAAAACTTTTTATATTTTTTTTCATCACGGACGGAAATTTCAAAATGGAAATGTTCACACCTACCAAAAAAAATTACTTCCCAATATTTTTTTTCTACTAATTTATGTTTGATAATAGATTAATGTTCAGAGTGCAAGAACATCCAAACCAAATTAGAATAACTTTAAAAACAATAAAACTAGAGAGAATTTAATTTGAGTAAAAATGTCCGTCCGTGATGAGAGGTAATAGCACCCCCACGAATAAAATGGACTATTCCAGTACTTTCGGATTTATCAATCTTCATGAAACTGAGTTCTTTGAAACCTGAGATATCAAAGATTATCTTAAAAGCAATTTTGATAAAAATATCTATAAAAAAAAAATTCACCTCAATGCTAACCCTTAACCGATCATGCTCTACATTCAATCCGGTGACGCATTTAAACGCGTCTAACTCTGACGCGTAAAAACGCGATAACCCACGTCTCTCAAGCATGATATTACGAGTCTAACTCTGAATTAATTGTTGTTTTAAGTCCCACCTGTGGTTTTTTTTTTGGCAAAACACATCTATTTTTATTTTGATTGTTGTTTCATCGGTCCATGCATAGCATTTTGATATCATGTCTACATGATTTATTAAATTCTCAAACCCAGGGTCATCTTATTTTTTTTAAATTATAGTGGAGCGGTTATGTGACAAAAAATGGCCAAGATGCTCGGATCTGGCAGAAAGTGTGAAATTTGGTATACAGGGGTATTTTTGGGCGCTGATTTCAAAAATTGCCGGCCCCAAGCGATTTGACCATCGGGTCGGCCGCCATTTTGAAATCCAAGATGGCCGCCATGCAAAATCATCAAATGTCATTTTTTTTTTAGTTTTACATGGCATGTGACACTGAAATTTGGCATATAGGGGTATTATGAGGCACTGATTTCAAATATTGCCGGCCCCCAGCAATTTGACCATTTGGTCGGCGGCAAAATGGCCGCCATCTTGAAATCCAAGATGGCCGCCATGATATATTATTGCAATCATTTTCTCGAGTTTTATATGAACTGCGGTATTGAAATTTGGCATAAAGGCTTAATTTGGGGTGCTGATTTCAAATATTGCCGGCCCCAAGTGATTTGACCATTGGGTCGGCCGCCATTTTGAAATCCAAGATGGCCGCCATGAGAAATCATTAATGTCATTTTCTTGAGTTTTACATGACGTGTGACACTGAAATTTGGTATGTTGGGGTATTTTTAGGCACTGATTTCAAATATTGCCTGCCCCCAGCAATTTGACCACTTGGTCGGCGGCTAAATGGCCGCCATTTTGAAATCCAAGATGGCTGCCATGAAAAATCATTAAATGTCATTTTCTTGAGTTTTACATGATATGTGACACTGAAATTTGGCATATAGGCTTAATTCGGCGTGCTGATTTCAAATATTGCCGGTCCCAAGTGATATGACCATCGGGTTGGCCGCCATTTTGAAATCCAAGATGGCCGCCATGAGAAATCATTAATGTCATTTTCTTGAGTTTTACATGACATGTGACACTGAAATTTGGTATGATGTGGTATTTTTAGGCACTGATTTCAAATATTGCCAGCCCCCAGCAATTTGACCACTTGGTCGGCGGCAAAATGGCCGCCATCTTGAAATTCAAGATGGCTGCCATGATACAAAATTGCAATCATTTTCTTGAGTTTTATATGAACTGCGGTATTGAAATTTGGCATATAGGCTTAATTTTTGGCGCTGATTTCATATATTGCCGGCCTCGAGCGATTTGACCATCGGGTCAGCCGCCATTTGAAATCCAAGATGGCCACATGAAAAATCATTGAACTCGATTTCCTTGAATTTTACATAATATGTGCCATTGAAATTTGTAGTATATCGGTATCTGGGTGAGTTCATTAAAAAAATTGCTGGCTCCAAGCAATCTGACAATTAGTCGGCGGAAAAAGGGCCGTCATCTTGAATTCGAAGCTGGCTGCCATAGAAATATTGCAATTATTTCGTTGAGTTTTATATGATCTGCGGTATTGCACTTTGACATATAGAAGTAGTGTGGGGAGCTTATTTCAAATATTGCTGGCCCTCAGCGATCTGATCCCCTGAGTCAGGGTTATACGGGCCAAAGATATTAACCCATTTAATTCTCAATTTTTAATTTTGATATTGCTTATTGACAAAATTGAATGAAAATTATTGATAATCTAACACTGATTCTAGGGAGGGTAACTTTACTGAACTTCCTTTTTTCAAATTGGGAAGATATATCACCACTTTGGAACTATTTTTATACTGGCGGAAGAAGTATTGCCATTTTACTGTCTCAAGTGATGAATTTGATCCTGTCAGGTGTAGTCTTCATAAATGCCGATTTATTTTAAAAATGAGTTGGTCGAGGTACCCTTTCTGGTCAGATATGGAATGTCAGACATGTATCCTATCCACTGGACAGGTAGTAAACATTCAATTCTCGAATTTCATCCTTATTTTTTTTTTGAGCGCCTCTTTAACACACGAGTCTATGGGAAATGTTTTAGGCCCGTGATACCTCAGCTGCAAAATGGCAGCCATCTTGAAATCCAAGATGGCTGCCATAAAAAAATCATTAAAAAAAATAATTATAACGAAGGTATTATTTTGACATTTGGCATCTTGGGGTATTGACATTTCCCCCAAGTAATCTGTCCAATAGATATGCTGAAAATGGCCACCATCTTGAAAATTCATTAAAATCATTTTCTTGAGTTTTAAATAATTTGAGGCACTGCATTTTAGACATACAGGCAGTTTTTGGCCTGCTGGTTTTAGAATATTGCTGCCCCAGTAATTGATCCACCGGGTCAGCTAAAAATGACCGCCACTTTGAAATCTAAGATGGCTACTACGAAATATCTTTCAAAAATGTTTTCCTGAATTCTACATTACCTGTGACACTGTAAATTGGTACTATGAAGCAAAAACTTGTATTGTATGTTAATTTCAAATATGGATAGATAATGAACATAATTATAACACATAACACACTTTATCTGCCATTTTAAATCACACAACATAATGGGGCAGCTGCTCGTACAGTATATGACGTCACAAATCAAAAACTTAAAATTCCAATATCTTTGATGGATTTACCAATATCCTTTTTATATCATATTTTCTTGTGTTTTTACAACAAACTTTTCTCCGGGGTGAACTTTCCTTTTTAATGGATAGAGCAACGTCCGATGTGGCGCTGCTAAGTTGCTGCCGGGCTCATGCATGATCTACAGGGTATGGGCGAAATAAATTTTCGGAGCATTTCTGTTACTGAATTCTATTTTGAACAATAAAATATGTATTATTATCATCCATCATTAATATTAATTTCATCATCACCATCATCATCTTACCACTATATAACCATCAGTACTTCAAGTCTGGAGCAGTTTTCTTCTTGTCGATTTGTAATAAAATATCGCAATTATTGGAGCAATATTCTGAAACCAGCAGGCCAAAAACCTGCCTGTATGTCTAAAATGCAGTGCCTCAAATTATTTAAAACCAAGAAAATGATTTTAATGAATTTTCATGACAGTCGATCCACTCTAGATTTCAAGAAGGTGGCCATTTTGCAGCATATCTATTGGACAGATTACGTGATACTAGACAAAGTGATTTTTTTTTCAATGATCTTTTTTCATGGCAGCCATCTTGGATTTCAAGATGGCTGACATTTTGTTTCTGACTCAGGGGATCAGATCGCTGAGGGCCAGCAATATTTGAAATAAGCACCCCGCACTCCGTCGATATGTCAAAGTGCAATACTGCAGATCATATGAAACTCAAAGAAATAATTTACAGCCTCTCAACAGAAAATGATTGTTCCGGATGGTTATTATTCAACCAAAGCCACCTCAAATGTGTAACTGCAGAAGAAGCTAGCTGTTTGTGTATTATGGTGCTTCATACTTACGTAACATCTATATCAGCAATTAAGGGTGCCAAAGTATCATAATCCTTGCAACGGACAAAGATGTGGTTGTGTTGGATTTACAATGGGTTTTACTCACCATTATAATGGTGTACATCATTCAAACTTGGTAACCATATTGGAATTCAAAATAGCATCTATTTATTATGTTTTTTTCATTGATCAAGGATGCAAAGATCAAGTTTTTCTCCAAATTCAAAGTGTTACAGGCCATACGTAAGACTTGAGCAAATTATCTTTCATGGCGGCCATCTTGTATTTCAAAATGGCAACCAAACAGGGGTATGACAATAATCAGTGCCTAAATATATGCCTATATGACAACTTTCAGGGCCAGAGTTCATATAAAACTCAAGACAATTATCATTACTTTTAATTCATGGCGGTCATTTTGCCGAAACCCGGTGGTTATACATTGCTGGTGGCCGGCAAAAATCAGTGCCACGTACTTCTGTATGCCAAATTTTGGTGTCATATATAATGTAAAATCCAAGAAAATTTTTTTGATATGGTTTTTCATGGCAGCCATATCTTGCCGCTGAACTGATGGTCAGATCACTTGTGGCTGGCAATATTTGAAATCAGCACCCAAAAATAGGTACTCTATTTGCCAAAGTTCAGAGCACATGTAAAATTCAAGAAAATGATTTTTAGTGATTTTCATGGCGGCCATCTTAGATTTCAAGATGGCAGCTGACCTGGTGGTAAGACTATTGAAATAAGTGCCCTAAACTACGCCTACACTGTATATGCTAAATTTCAGTACCATAGCTCATACAAAACTAGAGAAAATTATTGCAACGATATTTCATGGTGGCCATCTTGGATTTTAAGATTGCGGCCGTTTTGCCGCTGACCTGGAGGTCAAATTGCTGGGGGCCGGCAATATTTGAAATCAGCACGCCGAATTAAGCCTATATGCCAAATTTCAGTGTCACATATCATGTAAAACTCAAGAAAATGACATTTAATGATTTCTCACGGCGGCCATCTTGGATTTCAAAATGGCGGCCATTTAGCCGCCGACCAAGTGGTCAAATTGCTGGGGGCAGGCAATATTTGAAATCAGTGCCTAAAAATACCCCAACATACCAAATTTCAGTGTCACACGTCATGTAAAACTCAAGAAAATGACATTAATGATTTCTCATGGCGGCCATCTTGGATTTCAAAATGGCGGCCGACCCGATGGTCTAATCACTTGGGGCCGGCAATATTTGAAATCAGCACCCCAAATTAAGCCTATATGCCAAATTTCAATACCGTAGTTCATATAAAACTCGAGAAAATGATTGCAATAATATATCATGGCGGCCATCTTGGATTTCAAGATGGCGGCCATTTTGCCGCCGACCAAATGGTCAAATTGCTGGGGGCTGGCAATATTTGAAATCAGTGCCTCAAAATACCCCTATATGCCAAATTTCAGTGTCACATGCCATGTAAAACTCAAGAAAATGACATTTGATGATTTTTCATGGCGGCCATCTTGGATTTCAAAATGGCGGCCGACCCGATGGTCAAATCGCTTGGGGCCGGCAATTTTTGAAATCAGCACCCCAAAATACCCTTGTATGCCAATTTTCACACTTTCTGCCAGATTCGAGCATCTTTTTCACATATCTACTGGACTATTAAATCTAACTAATCCTACATAATAATTCAGTTTAACACTCGACTTCCTTGCCATTTTATTTACTAGCACACGAGTATGTCGATTTGAATAAAGGCCGTAATGCAAACTATAAAAGAAATCAATTTTTAAATATTATCAATTTCAAAACGCGTAAAAACAAAATTCCAGGAAGAGGTACAAAATAAATTTTACCCCATATATTCATGCATGGTGATTATTGTTTAATGATTCTGTAGAATCAGAGAAGGAGGGAGCAGGGCAATCAAAATGTTCGCTCTCAAGTCCTCTTGTTTTCTCACTCCGCCCTTTATCGTATAAACCCTGTTCGAGCTACTCTTTGGAAATGTCATGTGTCACCTTCTGTCATTCAGAAACGGCGGAGAAAATCTCCCAAGTATTTATTTACCCCCATCGCTCTCTGTCGTAATATCTCCTCGCACTATGCTGGCCCGTGATGTATTGCGTCGGGCAATGTTTATTTGCTGTTGAGAACAGATTGGGATGGAAATAGGAAGGGGGATAGAACGATGAGAGAAAGAAAAGGAAGGGAATTGGGTGGAGAGAGGGAAATAGATAGGAAGAGAGAGAGAGAGAGAGAGTAAGAGCGAGAGACAGAGAAAGAAAGGAGGAGGAGAGGGACAAGGAAACTGAACGTAGAAATTTTATTCCTCAATAACTACATGTCTACTGATGATTTGACTGCATGAACCACAAATATTTTATGTATAAGCATTATATTTCTTATTTTACTTGCCTCCATACTTCTTCTCATGTTTCAAAATGCTTTGTCAAATTTTGAATTATTTCACATAAAATATGCAAATCCAGCCTTGGGTGAAAGTTAAGAGGCACAGAGTGCTTTCCAATTTTGTCTCCAAAGGAAAATTGCTCCCCTTTCTGGGAAGAACACTATTTTAACATTGTAAAAAAAAACCCACAAAAAAGAGGTTCCATTTCAGGGAGGGGGTAATTCTTGGCCCACTTCCTGTGACTCCTTTTAGGGAAGAACTATTGCTCTGTTTTTAACAATGCTGAGTAATTGCAAAAAGTCAGTATTATCATGTACGTACTGTACTTAATACAAATTAGTTAGATGACATCAACAAGAACATTCGCATAATTACGACATTGCCCCGTTTATATTGCCTTTGGAAGTACTATCGTTCTATTCGTTCTAGTGCAACGCCGCTTGCAGGTTTTGGCAATAATTCCCGACACTTTATGGACGAATCAACCTTAATGGACTCTTAAACTTGGTTAGTGGTTGGGAGACAGAGAAGAGCGAAGCCTTCTTCGGAGAAAACAAGAAATTGGATTTCATTAGTCTATTTGTTTGTTCTATCAATATTATCATTTCATTAACAATTTTCCAATTAATGTACGCAACTTGTAATAAATAGAACATCAGACAAAGACAGTCCCATTTTATTTTAAAGTAGACGTAGGCCTACATGTGGATGATCGCTATATTGCTTCGACATTACCTCTTCCCTCGTTCATTTTATCATGATTATGTTGTTTTCCTCTTAATAAATGTTCATCAAGACAAAAACAGTGTTTAGGGCGGGAATAAAAGCCACAAGTATTGGAGAAAGTGTTGTGAAATACATGTATAGCTTGTAAATTATACGAGGAATGCATGTTATTTTGCCGATTTACACGCTTAATTTGTTGCGTTTCAGCGAAAGAGATGTTATCTTCGGAGAACGCCCCGTAATAAATCGCAGGTTTAATCACCATTGATCACATGCGATCAAGCGCAGACTCTATTTGGTCACTCAAGTGTAAATAAATAAGCATAATTGTACCAATATTTCAAGCTTAGCATTCTGAACACTTAAAAATTGGTTATTCTTTATGTTCATCTTTTTTTTAATCAGCCAGTAAAACTGAAGCGGAAGGATACAGATAAATGTTACATACTTCTACTTACCATCACTACAACTTTCACCACTACCACTACCATGATAAGGAGCCCGTAGCACAAAGCTTAGCAATGATCTAGGGAAATTTTTCTACGATTGATTGCATTGACTACAATGTATAATCAATCGTAAAAATCAAGCGAACGATTAATCGCTAACCTTTGTTTTACGGGAGCAGCTAAACTATGACATAGAATAAGACGAAATAAAAAAGGGAAGAGAAAAAGAAGAAGAATAAGGATAGGAAGAAGTTGAAAAAGAAGGAGGAGATTGTGATAATGTTGAAAAGGAAAAAGAAGAAGAAGGAGAAGAAGGAAGAAATGACAAAAAAGGAAAAATAGGAGGTAAAAGAGGAAAAAGACGAAAAATTTGTTGAACATTATAAAAATCCCCCATTTCAACATAATACCAAAATAGTCCTATGTTGGAATTCAGTCTACATCCGATTGAAAATAAATCACCAAATTCCACTTGTCCCTTTCTCCTCAAACATAAGTGAATGCCTGGTGAAAAACTGCCGTCGCCCCTTCCGAATTAACCCCTGCACGTGGGACAACATATCGAGTGTCTGCTAGCATCTGCGGGCACATTCGTTATTTTGCCGGTCAATTTAGCGAACAAAAGTGCATTCTATATTGGGTCGACCTCGATTTCTTATAGTGTCGTCTGCTATAACGTCAAAGATGAATGCCCGGGACACCGCACCCTGTTGTGAAAATGGACGAATGTTGATGACATTTATCAAACACAATTGGAGTACATTTACATTTGAAGATGACATATCAAAAGAAGAGGCACATCGGGTAGTCGTTTCGTTTACCAAGCCGAAACGAAATGAGGTTCCAAATAAAGTTCTGATCAGTTTTCCATGTTACTCATTAATGTACCCCTGCTGAAAATGTCTTTCTTTGAAACCATTATTCAGTACCGGTAGTTTGTTTCAGGGGTTCACCATTTCTACTCCTTCCAATGTCACAATTCATGAAATTAAAATATTACTGCTTTCTGCACCAAAGGGTATTATGACAGATATGTTACATAATCCTTTGCAAGTAAGAAATAATAAAATATCTAGACTTTGATATCCACTTATGAAATTGTGCAACCGAAATGTTATATAGCAAATAGTATTTAATAGGGTTTAGACAGGGGATCATTATGACGTGCTAAAATGCTAACGTTATTTACCCTACATTAATGATCTGCATGTCTTGTGACATTGTCCTGTTTCCATTGATTCGGACTGAAAATACGTGTTTCTTCTTTTTATTTAGAAATGTAAATTGAAATCAAAATGTTATCCAGATTAATAAAACATTCTCTTCTCCTCCTGATAACAGGCTTTGCTATGAAAAAATATTACACATACTGTAGTTATTAAAGGCGACCGCACACCTTACGATTGGTCTGCGACTCAATTTTGGAATAAAACGTAGTAGAATTTGATGCTAATATTGAGACTTGGAATATCTTACTGTGTTATGTTCCTAATCATCGTACGAATACCTATGTTCAAATATGTGACTATGCTATCATTCTTCTTAGAATAAAATCAAATTGAATATCTAGTCGTAATTACGTCATAGCAGTCGTAAGATTGGCTACGATTTGAAACTAATTTGGCCTTTACTCGAAAATAAAGGCTTGCAATCTTTCAAAATGGTTATATTAGTATTCTTTCAATTAATTTTAACCTCAAATAAAATGATATGTTCCATTCACATTTTCAGAAAATGAGCAAAATGCGATTTGTTCCAAAATCGGATCGCGAACAGTCGTAAGGTGTAGTTATTAAAAGATATTCAAGTTTTAATAATAATATAGATGAAATCCCTCTCTTATATTAATACAAATCAATTACAGTCAGGAACTTTTGCATACATGTATTTACACATGAAGGAAATGCAAATCCTCAAGAATTTATAAATGAAATGTTTCGAGAAAAGGGTCCCTGGAAATTGATTATTAAAATGTATTAAAATCCTCATCGTTCTGGATGTGAGTTTCAATCCGTTACCAAGGCAACAAGTGCATCGTCCCATTTTCTCTCAAATTTCACCGGAGGTGTTCGTCTGAAGGACAGCACAGAAAATAAATTGACATTTTTCCTTTCGTCTTAAATTCTGAGTTTTTTCCTCAATCCTGCATGGAAAAGTATCCACTCATACATAATATTTCCTCCCGTACATTTCATACGGGCATATACTAGTGATTACACTCTCTGCTTCGGGGGTGAGTTGGCATGGCAACCGTGGTGACGTCATTAGGAGAGGGGGATTTCTTTCTCCTTGCCTGTTAGCCGCATCTGGAAAAATGGTCATGTCTAAAATATGCTATCATCATGGAGTATATGCTCCGGCAGTCTTGCGTGCAGTTTATATTACCTGCTAACATGTACATTGCATGAGTAATGTAGAATTCCATTTGCGCCATATTGTTCTGAAAAATGAAGACATGATGAAGGTTGTATGAAAAGAGTGATGAAACATAATTATAAGCTGTTTCGGTATCAATAATTACCTGACCGTTCAGTTAATCGGAAGAATAAAAGTACATTTGACGAATAGTATCCATATTTTGTTCAATACGTTGTTTCTTCATTCATTTACCTAGTTATTTGTTTTTCAGTAAAAATGACAGTTCACGCAATCGATGAAATATTACATGAAAGTTGTATACAGTGCGTATCAAAAAAAAGTTTACACTTACAAAAAATCCTGTAAAATTATACATTTGTAATATCCTGAAGATTTTTCCACATTTTAACATTGGTACAGATCCATTTAAGCAAATGACGATATAACTGTCGAAAAATATTTCCGCTTGAGTGAGCACCACTTACTTTTGAAAAGTTAGTGAAAAATGAATTGCGCAGAACTTTGAAATAGTTATGTGAATAAAAGTAGACCTTAATCATGAAGAACACGTGGAATTTAGCTAGTAAAATTGATTTGAAGATATCTCTTACCTTTTTTAACTTGTTTCCTTGCCCAAAACACTTCAAAGAGTGCAGTGCACCCCACACCACTCCCCCACACACCGAGGCCATCGTGACGATATTTGCTTTACACTGAGCTGTGATTAACATGAAATGGCCTAGGCTTGATTTTCATTATGTTAATCATTGTCAAGCTTGGAAAAAGTGTGGAGAAACAAGTATTGAATGATAAATGAAATGTAAACCCACTTTAAATGATAAAAACTTAGTGAAAATATGCTAGAGATGTCTGATATAAACTTTTGTTTTTTCATTATGTTAATCATTGTCAAGCTTGGAAAAAGTGTGGAGAAACAAGTATTGAATGATAAATGAAATGTAAACCCACTTTAAATGATAAAAACTTAGTGAAAATATGCTAGAGATGTCTGATATAAACTTTTGTTGAGATTTAGTTATGTCCTCAGATCCGGCTGGCACTAAAAGGTTAAATGTTGTGCTTTACTAAGTGTTGAAATTTCAATTTGGGTGGCAAAATTGTTACAAAATGCTTGAAAGTATCCGTTTTATTTCAATTGACTAAAAGTTCAAGAGAAATGTATGAGAAATGTTTCGCAGGGTAAGTTTGATTTTGTCCTTTCCCCTTGACACAGGGTGAAAACGAGCATTTCTGCGCAAACAGATTTCTGCGAGCTTGACAAAAATGGACAGTGCTCACTCAAGCGTAACATTCTGTCAAAACTTTTACTTTCATTGGATAGAAGAGACCCAAATCCAAGATTATATGTGAGAAAAATACCAACATGTTGTATATTTTTTAATTCCCAGTGCTATGATACGTACTGTATAGTTAATCACCATGTGCTAAAGTATTTTTTTCTTTTAACATTCTTTTGCTTTCACTCCCTGTTTCCTTAAAATGTTTTTTGTCACTATTTTAGATGAAACACTTTGATCTATCCTCATTACAATCTTTCAAAGTCTTTGGAATTCTATCTCATGTAATTCCTATAATATAAAAGCATGTAAAACATGAAAACCTTGTTATTTAAACATCGACCACTGTCCAATTTCGACAGAATTTTTTGTTGTTGTTATGAGCGCACACTTCATGTCTTGTTATAGATTTTGTCAACTCAAATGATACTCTTTTCCTCTATCAAGACGTAGTATGAGTACAGTGTCATCTTGCAATTAGTTGCAATGAGAGCATTAACATACAATGAAGACCACCCTTGTATTGCCTGAGCCGTAGATGAGGGCAATATGAATAATTATTGTTGAGTCTCTTGCATGTATCCTATAACATGGATGTATAAATCAATTAACGGAATCTGTATTAAAGTCTTTGCCAAACATTGTACAGAATATTGAAATAAGTTGTATTTATATCTTCTTCTGACTCTTGTAGGTCAAGATTTGGACCAAGCATCAACTGGCGATTCATACGTTATTTCGCTGTACTGGTCTGTTGCAACGGCGACATCAACTGGGTAAGTACCAAAGTCAGACTTCTTTTTTAAATCGAGTTACTGTTTCTTTTTTTATTTTCCCATTCTAAGATTAAATTTTCCATACCTACTAAGTTTTCCTATGATGGGGGAATATTCCTGTTTTTTGGGGAAAAGAAAAAAAAAATCTTTGTGTTCCTATTTCTCTAAAAAAAAAAATCATGGTGTAGAATATGAAATTTAAGGATATTCTTATTTCTGGATTTTTTTTAATAATCTTCCTATTTTTTTTTACTATAATAGTTATCAGCCAGATATGGAATTCCCAAAAGCAAAATGCACCCGTATATATGTATACATATACATGCACAACTTTCTTACAAACAAATGCGCGAAAAGAAACAGTGAAATTCTTTGAGGATAAAGAAATAAAAAGGACCTGTTTCATTTTTGGTATCCGGATTCAGCATAGATTCTGTCATTTGCAAACATTGATCTCATTTGATTTCCTTGATATCCCGATTCAGTTGTAGTCGTATGTTTATTTGCATTCCTTTTGTTTATTTAAATGTATTCGCGATAACATTTTTGTTGATTATTTTATGAAATCCACGAAATTAATCAAAATGCACTGCTGCTGTCGTGACGTTAAGAAAATTCACATGTTTTCTGTGGACAATGATGCAATATAGATTTAGAAAATAATCAAGTCATTGCTATAAGCTAATGGAATTTATAGGAGTATTTTACAAACAGTTGTTTACTTCTCTTTTTTGTTTCCAAACCCGTACAGATATGGTGACATTAGTGCTGTGAATGAGAAGGAGAAATGGTTTTCAATCGGTGCTATGTTGCTCGGAATCGTTGTCTTCTTCGGTATGATTCTCGGTGGTATGGCATCCATGTTGACCAACTTTGACGCACAGAGGGCACGCTACACACACCGTTTCAACGTCATAAAGGATTCGCTTGTAAGAAGATGTTTTATTCATCAAAAGCTATTAGCTGTTTTTATGCAATATATTTTTTTTTATGATAATGATCTGGAGAAAAATTAGAAGTATTCTCGTCATTCTATTTAGAAAAACACACCCAAAACCACACCTTTAGCCTTTCATATAATTGTCGTAACTGTTTTTTTTTTCAATGTTATCTCGTTTTAGTACCATGACCTCATTTGAGTAAACATATATATGACGATATATTTGAGTATTGATACACATAGTAGTCATTCACATAAGTCATTATTCAATAGTTAGGGTTAGGGTTATAATTAAATGGGGAAAACGAAGAGGTACATATCTTCATATCTTCCTTGAAATGCGTGTGCACTGTAATCTTAGTAATTACGGCTGCCAAGCTCCAGCCGGGGAAATAATATCCAAGTCCTTTGAAGCGCATAGAGACATTATTCATAATGTGATATGCGCTATACAAGAACTGTATATTATTATTATTATTATTAAGCAGAAGCTCGTTCCGCAAATAATCGGATTATAACGAAAAACAAATCATCATGAGCAGTAGCGTTTTGAAATGAAATGTCCATATCATACATAAAGTTCCTGCTAATACAAATGCATGATCAAATCATGTAAGCCTAAATGTGTAGCCCAGATCGTGATATAGACACTTCAACAATCTTAATCCTTTTTCATGTATTTGTAATACCTGGCCCATGTACTTTTGGCCTCAGCCTGTTGAATAGATTTGATAAGTATGAAGAGGTGTCCAAGAAATGTACATGTTTGAAGATCGATGCTTCTTCTATATCTTTAGAAGAAAGCAATACTTTAAAGATGATTTTATTATCACTACTTCAATATCTTAGGAAAAAAACATTAATTTGTGGAAGATTTTATTATTACTTCTTCCATATCTTAGGAAGATAGCACTATTTTTTTGATGATTTTATCATAACTACTTCAATATCTTCAGAAGATAGCACTAGTTTTTGATGTTTTTATTATTACTACTTCTATGTCTTCGAAAGATAACACTATTGTGTGCATTATTTTATTGTAACTAATTATATATCTTCAGAAGATAACACTATTTTGTGGATGTTTTTATCATAACTACTTCCATACCTTCAAAGGATAACAATATTGTGTGCATTATTTAATTGTAAGAGCATGATCGGTTAAGGGTTAGCATTGAGGTGATTTTTTTTTTAGGTATTTATATCAAAATTGATATCTCAGGTTTCAAAGAACTTAGTTTCATGAAGATTGATGATTCCGAAAGTACTGGAATATTCCATTTTATTCATGGGGGTGCTGTTACCTCTCATCATGGACGGACATTTTTACTTAAATTAAATTCACTCTAGTTTTATGGTTTTTAAAGTTACTCTTATTTGGTTTGGATGTTCTTGCACTCTGAACAGTAATCTATTATCAAACATAAATTAGTAGAAAAAAAATATTGGGGAGTAATTTTTTTTAGTAGGTGTTAACATTTCCATTTTGAAATTTCCGTCCGTGATGAAAAAAAAGATGAAAAGTTGTTTTATTCTTTATCAGAATATAAATAAAAAATTAAAAGGTGTAGAGGTATCTCACTAAACAATGTACATCATTTAATTTGAACATAGCTGAAATCCATACATTTTATCCATATAATAAACTCAATAAAAAATGATCACGGACGGACATTAATTTCATCACGGACAGACAAAGTAAATTCACTCAAATTCAATTCACTCTAGTTTTATTGTTTTCAAAGTTACTCTAATTTGGTTTGGATGTTCTTGCATTCTGAACATTAATCTATCATCAAACATAAATTAGAAGAAAAAATTATGGGAAGTAAATTTTTCTGGTAGATGTTAACATTTCCATTTTGAAATTTCCGTCCGTGATGAATTTAATGTCCGTCCGTGATCATTTTTCATTGAGTTCATGAATGGATAATATGTATGGATTCAGTGTTTTATTCTTTATCAGAATAGAAACAAAAGTAAAAGTGTGTAGAAGTATGTCACTAGACACTGTACATCATTTTATTTGAACATAGCTAAAATCCAGACATTTTATGCATATCATAAATCAATCAAAAATGATCACGGACGGACATTAATTTTATCATAGACGGACAAGTGAGCAATATAAGCTAATACTGTGGAAAAATCCATACACGCAAATGAGAGACTTTGCTGAGCAGATTACGAATTTAATTTTAGTTTCAATTTGCAGTGAAAAATGGCACTGAGAATTATTCAGAACTCAAATGGATGGAAACCTACAACTCTTCACAATTTTTTGTGATATCTTTGTTTGGCTGTTATTGGGGCTAAATTGTTGTCAGGAAAAATTGTTAAACACAATTGGAATGCAGAATTGCAGATAGAATTGGAAAGCTACATGTACTGTATGCCAAAAAAGCAGGAAATAAAGTATGGCAAGAACAAGTACAAAACTGTATATTTAATTAATACATGCTTGCAGAAAGTGATGTAAAAGAAAGTAGAATGCATAATCTGATAAGCAGAAAAATCATCAATTTTTTCCATATGTATTTATTTAACCTATGGACTCACAATGCTTCTATTAAACAGAACACGACACCACAGTTTTTAGGCTTGTGAAAAGTACAAAAATACCTTTTTTCAAAGTCCATTTTGGAGCTAATTTTATTAAAGAAAATTCCTTATCTGGTAAACTGAAAATGCATACTATTTATAAAGCTTGCACTACATTGTTTAGAAGTTTAATAAGCTTTTGATTGGTATATGATTAATCAATTTCAATTTTGGATCTGTCAGGGCTTAAATACATGAGGGCTGTTGATGTTATGGGATGTTTCCCCTTTAATATGGGCAAAAGATGAATTAGAAGAAAGCCTCTGACAATCGTTGTGCTCATACTTGATCCACCAAACAAGCATAAGGATCAGCAACCTGTGAATCTTTTGGATTTAGTTAATGGAACTTAAAAACATCTTTGCTCTTGGAAAATTAATGCCCAAAAATGTATTAACATGTATCATCATGATATATGATAGAATACTTGTATCAAGATTCGACATGATCATTGATCAACTAGATGTTGATTTGGTACCTACCAGTATTCTATCATTTGAAAAGAAGACAATGTGTATTAGGACATTCTTTACATTTGATTTTGACAAGAAATGTGTTTAAAGCAATCATATTTGCAGATTATACTGTGCGTCTAGCATAGAAATCAAGTTGCTACAACTTATATCAAGTTGTAGCAACTTGATTGAAGTTGTAGCAACTTGATTGTGCAACTAATACTGTTTAATCATAATTAAAAATGTACAAATCATCAATACAATAGCATTTGTCCCCAAAAGAGTAATAAGAACTTCTTACAAGGTACTTTCAATGTATTTTAATTGTCCGTGATGTCCGTCCGAGATGTCCGTCCGTGATGGAAAATGTTTGCAATTCTCTCAGAAGTTTGATATTGGTTAAGAATTCAATATGCTGAACATAGAAGCTAACATACCTGAGTATTAGTTGCATTAAAAATTATTGGTCAATGTTAAGCTATTTAGATAGAAACAATAAAAATGTAAAAAAAATAATCTGAAAACCACATTTCTATCATGTCCCGTCCGTCCGTGATATGGCACATTTAGTAGATACCTATGTTTGCAGGTAACCATGGCAACAAACTTTTTTCATCATTCAGCATACTTTGTCCTACCCTTCACTATAAAACACAAAGGAACCTTGTTCATCTTATTCCTAATTTGTTACAAGCCTTCAAAATTTTCAAAATCTATCAAATGTCCGTCCGTGATGAACCGATCACGCTCGTAACTGCTTCTACAATATATCACTATTTTGTGGATGATTATAACTTCTTTCATATCTTCAAAAGATTTTGCTGATTTTATTCCTTTTACTTCCATGTCTTCAGAAGATAGCACTATTTTGTGGATGATTTTATGATATTACTTCCATATCTTTAGAAGATAGCACCATTTTGTGGATGATTTTATTATAACCACTTCTATATCTTCAGATGATAGCACTATTTTGATGATTTTATTATTACTACTTCCATGTCTTCGAAGGATAACACTATTGTGTGGATTATTTTATTGTAATTACTTCTATATCTTCAGAAGATAGCAATATTTTTGTGGCTGTTTTTATTATAACTACTTCCGTATCTTCAGAAGATATCACTGTTATGTGGATGATCTTATAACCTTTTCCATATGTTTAAAAGATAACATTTGTGTGTGAATTATTTTGTTTGAACTACTTCTATATCTTCAGAAGATAGCACTATTTTCGGAAGATTCATTATAATTACTTCCATATCTTTAAAACATAGCACTATTTTGTGGATGATTTTATTATAACTACTTACATATCTTCAAAAGATAACACTATTGTGTACCTTATTTTATTATAACTACTTCCATATGGTCAACAATTTTATTAACCCCCCATATACAATTCATGAATTGTATGGACCATTTTGCTTGAGAAAATAACTAAAATTTTACCCCAAAATTAATCTGAATATACAAGAAGCTGTATGAAATAGTTTACATATTGACATTTATTTATCAATCCATGTTTTATATTGCCTATATATATCTATATACCTATAGCATATTACACGATTTGTTTATCCTTAAATTGATCAATTCATTTCTTAATGTATGTTAAGATGTATCATTTGTTTATGTTTAATTGAATTTATTCGTGCATTTAATCATGATTAATGTGTATGAAATAAAAAGAAGCGAACATATTGGATAATCTTACACTTTTTATCATTATTCTTGATGTTATAGAAGGACCAAAGTGTTCCTGAGGATCTACAGAAGCAAGTGATAGGTTACTACGAGTACCTGTGGGTCAGAAAGAAAGGTGTGACAGATGACAGTCTGATCAACGCTCTACCGCTTACCTTCCATGCTGAGGTCTCACTCAGTGGGAACAAGTACATTCTAGACAAGGTAAGATCGGCTACAATTGCTCTGATGGAAAATCTGCACGTCAAGCCAAACATAAAACCCCAAATCCTAACGGAATAAACCCTAATCCTTATCTTTACATTTATTCTGAACAAAAAACTTTATTACAATCCTAATTCTAACCCAATGTCCTCTGATATATAAAGACATGAACAATTGTCGTAGAGGCATTTGCCGATACGACGCGATTTTTTAATAGTTTTTTTCATTTTGCATTGAATATGGAAGTTTCAAGAAGTATCTTTTTTTAATTTGAAGTTTGGCCTAATGTTAAGAATTATTCCAATTTCTTTAAAATTCGGATCGCATAGTGTGCGCTGGGTGTAAGGGGTATAAGGGGTACAGTATATCATATTTTCCTCCTTTTCTCTCCACTACTTTCATGTAACAACTTAATCAACGGTCGACAAAACGTGAACTTATCACTACGAATCCTAACCTCTTTAGATCAGTATAAAGAAGGAGCTATGAACAAACAGTTGCAGGTTGGAATTGAGTTTAGCTTGACAAAATGCAAATACCTGCAGGGCTACAGGTGGCTTGTTTGTCACATTTTTAGGCGAGTTTATCTCCTACTTCCAGCCTGCATCAATAATACATGTATCTCAAAGCTGGAAGGAAATTGGCATCTAGTGCATTGCTGATTCAGGTCAATTTTTCTTCAGTACCGTCTTTTTTGTAAACTGTATAGTTTAGTTCTGCTACTATGTAAGAGTACCCAATTTTATTCCTATCTTCTAAAAATAAGCATTAGTCGACCTATATAGTGGTAAGGCTATATTGATTTGCAACAAAGTGAAAAGTTTATTTGTTTATTTTCTTGAATATCCTTATCACATTCTTATTCATTTACAAGTGACGATTGTCATGCATATTGAAATAGGTATTTTTCATTCTCCATATGAGCTGGGTTTAGTCAGTATTTTGAAGATCAATCACAGACCTCCGACTCAACATTATTCTACTATATCATTGTCAAAGAACTGTTTAAAAAAACCTCTCATAATCTTCTATGGTCATGAACTTTTCTCTACGTTTTCAGGCACCCATGTTCCAAGGGCTGAATGACGGGTTTCTGCGCATGCTCTCTCTGGAGATCAAGCCATCGCTGTACCTGCCGCGGCAAAAAATAGCGGGAAGAAACGAGATTTGCCATGACATGTACTTTATACAGAGAGGAGAAATCGAGGTAATGTTGAATGTTTTGATAAATATTACAACAAATTTAATCGAAATATCATTAATTGACTGAAGATAGAAAGAATGGTAATGAAGAGAGAGAGAGAGAGAGATAGAGGGGGGGGGGGAGGCGGGGGGGGGGGTGAAAGAATTAATAAGAGATAGTAAGTTTGAAATACAAAAAGAAAATGACAATTGACATTAGTCAAAAAGATTAACGGGTTAATACAAAAAGGAAATTAGATAGAGCTTATCAAAATATGAGTGGTTTACACTTTGATTTTCTATCATAATGTTTGAATTACTAAAATATCGAATAACCTCATGATGTTAGCTAAATTTGAAACATTAAAACATTTCTAGAGGAAAAAAGGGCATTAATCAAAACTATAATTAACTGATAACAATTCAAGATGGATATTTTCTTTCATGCAGGTTCTTTCCGCTGATGATGATGACACACCCATTGCGAGACTCAACCACGGAAAACTCTTTGGAGAAGTGAGCGTTCTGTTTTCTTCTTTATCAGGAGATCCATATCATGCATATTTAGCTATTCATATATTTCCTTTACTAATTGGTTTTGTTTGTTCAACATGATTTCTACACTTGTCACCCTACAAGTGGAAAAAAAATCAAGAGTAGTATAAGAATGCAACAAAATAATAACAATGGACGAAGGATTCTTGTTTTCTACATTTCTAAATCACTTTCACTAAACTGAGCAATCAAATAAAGTACACTTCGTATACCTTATTAAATGATTTCCTTTGAGAATTGCATAGAGTATTATAGCCAGTATTCATCCCTTCCTTACATTTCTACGGATATCGCACGAATATATTAAATAAGTAATACAAAATTCTTGTTATTTGTCTTCTTTCTTGTATTTTCTGGTCAATAGGTTAGTCTTATCTTCAGCATGCCTAGAACAAACACTATCCGAGCTGCTGCTCACTGCGACCTGTTAGTCTTGGACAAGGGTGACTTACAAAATGTTCTCCTTCATTACCCTGAAGGTAAGTTGTTTTCTTTTTTTGAGGGGGGGGTATTGATATCTACGTAATTGTAATCGCGTCATATTACACACCCCTCGCTTTTAACTCTAACGATCCACTCCGTATTCCTTGTTAAATCATCACTGTCTGAAGGTAGGACTTTCATACTGTATAACTGCAGCAGATTAATCTTGCAGTAATCATCTGTCTCTTCTTCTCCAAAAGAGCCATCAGTTTAAATTAAAATTATATATCGTTTCTTTACTGGAAGGCCTTATAGTTATCTTTGAAGAAACGCAGTATATGAGTAACCATAATAGTAATTTCAATAGTGTTAGTACCAACCCATGCTCCTTTACCTCTAATATTAATTAAAATTGTGCTAAATGAGACGAGATAAGTGTGCTAATTTTGCTCACTCAAATACAGCCAGTAATCTCCTCATAGTATTATTAAACTGATCAGAAAATGAACTGAATTTCACAATTGGAATTTTTTTCATCTAATCAGGAATAAATTTTGAATCATTTTCATCTCTTTTAGTTGCCAAGAAGTTGCAGGATATCGCAGATCAACGTTGTGATGCAGCAGGTCTTCTAGAAGAACGTGTACGGGCTGGCGAAGGCATCATTCCTGCTTCCAAGAGCCTCTCAAGACATGGTAACCCTCAAAACAGTAAGCACTTATACAGAAACGAGCCTTTACCGGACTTTCTGGTATCTTGAAAGTGCAGTCTTCTAACCCTGATTCGAATATATTGTCAATAATAAAGGTTTGTTGTAGAGCTAGATTATTAAGGTTCTACTGTTGGTGTAGAATCTATTAATCCACGCCAAAGATATGACATATAGTAGATAAAAAAAACACCCTTTATTTCTTTTAGTAAGAGAGTATAGAGAAAAACACTGTTTTGAATCTACCATTACGTTCTTGCTCCAATTATTACGTTTTTAAAAACAAAATCATGAAATTACCATTTTCATCATAAATTACGTTTTTTACAAGTTTATTTATTCCAATCATTTTTGGGGGCTTATACATAAATCTATACCTTGGAACAGTTATAGTTGAAGGGAGATTTTTACGGAAGATGGGAACATTTTACAAGACACTGATTAAGGATTTTTTATATGAACAATATGTATATTGTCAGATTTTCTGTATTTTTTTTAATTTGAGACAGAACCTAGTATTTTTTAATCATGTGATGATGATGATAAGATGCATTAAATCACTCCTCGCTGTCGTCCACATTAAAAAAAGTATTATCAATATTCAATTAGTAAAATACCAGGGTGAGTGCCGAGAGGGGGAAAGGATTTTAACAAAAAGTGTAATCAACTGGCTATTTCTCTTTATATTCAGAACATGACACTGGATATCCACTCAATTCCTATGAAGCTTTTGACATGGAAGATGTAGAATCAGAATGGGTAACTGTGCACAGAGGATCAGTAGTCATGGTAAGTATTTTACGAAAAGTAATACATTCCATAGGAAACTAAATTTGAATCACTTTTTTGCATTATTGTTTATTTACTGGCCTTCGGTGACTTTGGAAAGTTGAGAGTTGTGTAAATTAATCTGGATTGTCTCGTATTAAAAATATTTCTTTGAAGAACGATTGAAAAAAGATATGGCAAGGGATATATTGAATCACACCCTTGTCGAATGTGTTTTTCCGTATTAAAAATTACATAGCCTCTGAATATAAGCTGGAAATATTCACAATGCGTTAGAAAAGAGGGGGAGGGGGGGGGGAGGGGAACGAAATTTGTTTGAAAACAGATAACTCGTATGCTTCCATATTTCTGTGGGAAAAAAAGTTAGCTGTATCACTGTTCAAGATTTATTTTTATTTTACATCATGCATTGAAGTATTTTGACGTCCTATCTTTGATATCATTAAAGCGTGTAATTAGTTGATTCTTTGTTTAGTTCATACTTACATACATATATAATTATTTATGCATGAACTTTAACAAAATACTAATAATACTCTTTCACATCTTAGTAATGACGTTGGCTTTTCTTTTTCGCTTCTCATCATCTGTAACAATTTTTCCAACATGAAATGGATTGCTTTCTGAAATCCAAATTCTAATTCTCATTACTCCAATAAATTATTTTAAGAGATCTAAAACTTTTTTTTCTCGAAAAAGGGATATTCTTGTCAAAGCTGAAAACGTAGTTTTTCACATAAGGGAAATTATCATATCAGCGCTGAAAACGTAATATTTATTTATTGAAACACATTTTAATAAAAAAAGATTTCCAATCTGCCTTTCACACTTTTGTTTTTGATGTGTGTGAAATTTTAATGATTTGAACATTTTTGTTCTTCATATTTGGCCCTTAGAAATATTCTTTTATATAAATGTAAAATCGTATAATTTTGTGTTACATTTGAGACTTAATATGAGTTATAATAAATCAAAGAGATTCAAGTTTCATTTGGTATCAAACCAATATTATACGTTGTGTACCTCTAACAGCATGGTTATGAATTAGTACACCTCTTCCCTACTTCTTCAAAGATTGTTTGTACCAGTTAGAGCATAACATGGCACCAGCTTTATCAATGTAGACAATATTGAATCATTTCTTCCAAATAATTATAGTCAAATACATTTTTACCTGTACACCTGCTGACGAATAGTTTAACAGTGTATGGGGGTATCTTGGTTTAGGAATAGAGTCTAGACCGGACTCGAAATCACATTTTGATGGCCTTGGTTGTGACCTCGGGCTGAGTCCATGGCTTTTGGAAACAGGGATTCTGGGGGTAATTGTCTGGGGGGAGCTGCGTATGTTATACACCATAGGCAGTAACCCCTAGAAATGTGGTTGGTATGCTCAAAATGGAGATTTTACAAAAATCTCCATCATTTGGAAGTGAATACCCCCCCTTTTTTTGCTTGCTTGTAATTTTTTTCTGACGATCCCGTTTATTTAGCTGGGGAAACCTTTTTTTTTTGTATATCATTTTTTTTTCTGACCCAAATCCCCTTCATTTTGGAGTAAAATATTTTCTTGTTAAGAAACCAGCACCTCTTTAGAAATCGTTCCAGGCCCCTGGTTGAGTTTTATGTAGCAGTAGCACCAAAGGAAGGGTGTGACATCTTCTGTAATCCATTATTTTCATACATTTTGAGTGGAAAAATAGAGAATGACATGCAAAAGAGATGTATGGATAGAGGTGCACGAGGTTGTGTGTGTGAATTTATGTGTGTATGTCTGTTTGTGGGGGCGGGGATATATGACAGATAAAAACACATATTTTAGTATAATTCTGGCTGATGATGATAACCAAGAGTTGAGATCTCGTTTCAACGGAGAATAACATTTGCAATTTTGAGTTTAAGGGTATGAGAGAGAGAAAGAGTGGAGGTAGGTTATGTCAGGCGTGTACTATGATCCCGTTTCTTGTTTTTCTTATATCCCGTTTTCTTTGTCTGTCTCTGTCTCCTCCTCTCTTTCTTTTTTCTGTTGTTTTTCATAACCCCCTCCAAAATCATCGGATCATATTCCCTCTTTGATTAGCCGAACATAACAGGAATTAATTCTAACATCATGCATTGCTTACAGGCTGCCTCAAACAAAGACTAACAACAAATAATAATTCCCGATTGACCCCCATATTAGCATTCGTAACGTTACCCCATATTTCAAATGGTGCAAAATTGATTGAAACAATTTTTAATATCCTCGTCACTGCATTCCCCCTATCACTTGAAGAACTTTAAGAAAGTCGTACACACGAATTCAGAATAAAGGATTAAGTTTTGTTAACTTATCCAAAAAAATTCCATGGTTTCTAGAAAATTGCTTGATTTGGATACTTCTTAACACAACATAGTGTGCAATAACGAGTAGAAAAATGCCAGTAGACTAACAATGCTTTGATATGAAAATAATCAAACTAGTTGCAGAAGCAAGGGATTGGTAACTCTCTGCTTAAAATCGGTTATTTTGCCGTATGCATTTGCACAAACGGCATTTGTCTTGAAACGTTCTCGAGACATAAAATACTGGTAATCAATATTAATGACATGTGTTTCTTTTTTTGAGGAATTCATTCATCAGGTTTGGTTACGATCGAATTTGATTCTTTATTTATTTATTTATTTATCTATTTATTTAGTAGATTTTATTCATTAATTTATTTTATCTTGGGGAGGGGGGGGGGGCTGCTTACAAGATATATACCGGTATTAATAGAAACGGATAAGAAAAAAATTGTATTTAATTACTGGTGTTTTGAATCTTTAATAAACAATTATCACTTTTTGCGTAAATCAATCATGTAAATAACTTTTGAAGTAAGTACATGTACAACTCTGTTTTCAGTAGAAGATGATAAGCTCAATGTCCATTCAGTTGTTCATTTTATTGACATCGTACGACATTTTATCACATTGCCTTAATCAGCACAGCCCGGCTCGGATGACACCATCGGTAAGAAAGTTCTTGCTTCCAAAGTCGAGATTCAGCTTCTTCGATCTCGCAAAGAAAGCTTGTCACATCACCCTTTTCACAAAACATTTTCCTATCTTGTATTTATGCAGTAGCTATAGCACCGTAGTAATCCTTGTAGATATGTGCAAAGAATGTCTTTTGTCTTGTATATGTGCACATTTCATCGCTTCAGCTCCACCCGTATTTCTCTTTCATCCAATCAGTGTTCGCGTGTAATGATATGCATATCTTGTCACATAAGCCCAGCCCACTTTCTTTCCTAATCCAATTACCATCACCGTACAATTTGCACTCCTTAGGCAGGCATGGCGTCAATATCCCTTGTGTCACACGCTGTGTCTTATGCAGAGCGTTGTATTCATGATTGGAATCCACAAGCCCTTTCAAGCAAGTGCTAATTTAGTATTTTCATGCACCTTGAAACTCGAGCTAATAAAATATATTTATCGTAGTTTTACTCCCGTTCACTATTTCAATGCGTATATTCTAGACATTTATCCTGGTGATAATTTCATGTACAGCTCTGCTTGAGCAAAGCTTTGTATACAACTATCATGTACCTAGGTGTTATTTGTTTTGAGCCAATGGAGATATAATGGATGAATATTCAAGTAATCATATCCATCAAATTTAAATAATTATTTCAACATTTCAACATTGAAAAAAAAACCATGAAGAAACAAATGAAGACCCTGCATTCTTTATATTGTGTAATATGTTTTCTCTTATGTACATTGTGAGAAAGTGATGTAAAGTTATTCTTCATCTTCATACTGACACTTTCATGCTCAATTCTTAGCAATCATTCTTTTAACCTATCCATTTGTGTAATGTATATAGATAGACATATGTATTCATATTTATATATAAAAAATCGAGTATACTTCTGCATGCTTATTCTCCGTTTTCCAACTTTACTTCCGATGTTAGTGTGGTTTTCGATAATACACAGAATAATTTACTTCTCTTATGCTTTCGATGTAAACTGTATATCCTTGCTTTATCCTTCCTTTTCAACCTATTGACAAAAAATAGTCTTTATTTTATTTGTTGATGTTCGTAGCATATATGTTTTACTGGAATTGTTGCAGATATTAGCGTTGCATATTAACTTACAAATACAAACTGAAACTAACAAATTGTATGCCTATACTTTTGTTCACAATGATTAGACTAAGGAAATTAATCTTATCAATAAAACAAAAGGTAGAGCGGCAAAACTTTACAAGTAAATGACTGCATTTGGAAAGATCAGTGTTGATGATAGGTTGATTTAATTTCATTAATATGTCCTGAAATAAATATTGTTAAAGCCATTAATCCTTGCAGACCATTAAAATTGATTTGGTTACATAAAGCAAGAAGAAATTATGTCAGATGGTCAAAAGATTATACACAAGAAGAAGAGGTAGGTTAAAATCGGCTATGACAGGATGACATCAGAAATAATTGAGTTACATGAATAAAATTAAAACAAGTAGACGATGAGGCCTTTCTTCAACAATAGAGCAAAAACTGCTAGAAAACCAGACATAGAATAGATAGACGGGATACAGTTCATAAATACTCCCTCAGTATATACGTCGCTCAGGTTTTATCTGATAACATTGATTAAAAAGAAGGCAAATTCTGAAAAGTTTTATGGTTTCAAATTGAATTTTGTACAGCAATTACTGACATTGTAACAAAAGATATTAATGGTTACAGATTGTGTAACTAAAGGTACATGAAATCCAAGAAAGACATTGAAAATACACAGTTTCAATTACAATGATAAAATAAGATATCTTATATTTTGAGTGGACTAAAACAATCCCAATTCGAGCAAATTAATCGATTGCTGAATGACATGATAAATTCAATTTTTTTCTTATTATTTTCAACAGCGTACTGGACGTCATTTACGTATCTTATGGGATGACATTCAATCTCTGATCACAGACACAGTGGTTCTACCAAACTCACGATTCGCTAGGCTCTGGGAGCTTCTTGTTCTTCTTGTCACTCTCATCATCGCCTTCCTATACCCCTACTGCGCCAGCTTCATCGGTATGCTCACTTGGAGTTACCAAAGTTTAATACTGCAAGACCGCTATAATTTCACCTTTCTTATAAAAAAATTGGATGATTAATTGTTTTATTTCATTATATGTAAGATTAAACTGAGGCGTCTACTTCAAATATCCTGGGTGTATATGCTTTTCTCTATAACGGATTGAGTCATATAGGATTAAAACAAAATATTATAAGCATGATGACTATCCGTCGGCGATTTATCAGGGCCTTTAGTCACCAACTCTTTTCCTGGCAAATTTCCTCTTTTATCAGTTTTATGTAAAACATATTTCTATCACTTAAAAAAGTTTCCTTATTCAATTTTTACAAGAAAAGATGAATAAGATAGATATTCATTGTTTTTTGTGAATAAAGTTATTGAGTATTTTTTTGAAAAAATAATGTAATCATTAGTCTGGGATGTACGATGATTGTGCTCACACATATTTAACATGTTTACTTTCATTATTGTTTATCAAAAAAAAAAAAGTTTTCATCTCTGTTTTCATCACAGCCAACCAGAATCGAAATGATGAAGGAACAGAGAACCTGATACTTCTCACACACATGTATCTCATGGACTTCGTGCTCGTCATTGATATCGTAGTAAGACTGCGAACGGCTGTCACTACGCCAAACGGTAAAATATAATTGAGGCTGTGTGAAGAGAAAAGATTCGGCCTAAGTAGTTCTATAACATACAGTATTCAATTAAGGTCTGAACTGAAAAAAAAAACGGCATAGGAAAAATATGCTTTAAGAAAAAGGCAAAATATTAATAAAAGAACATAAAATAATAAAAGAAAAAGAAACCAGACATACAATACCCAATCAGAAAAGAGAAATTAAGAAGCGAAGCGAAAAGAACATAAAACATATACAGTAATGACTTATTCCCCCTCATGCAGTTCATTTTTTTTCCAGAATCATATTGGATATATTATTTTCTTAGTAAAATATATATTATGTAATTGAACGACTTTTGTATATTGCAGAGGAAATAAGTTTTTAAAGTTGTTTATTCAAATGTGCCAAGCTTCTCAAGTCATGGATAAGTAAAAAACATCAAAGTAGAATCAGCTATATATTTTTAAAGAAACGAAAAATAATCTGTGAACAGTGTATTTATGATCTTCACATCCCCCATTTTTTTTTTCCAAATAGGTACATTCAAGGATTTCCATTACATCCGGGACCATTACGTACGGAGCTGGGGTTTTGTTGCTGATGTGGTGGCGATCCTTCCTCTTGATCTGTTCTGTCTCCTTCTACCCGTAGGAATCAAACGAACACACGCCCTCTATCTACTCGCTCTAAACAGGCTTATCAAGTGCTGGCGGGTAGGATATTTTAGATATTTTAACCCCCTCCCGAAAAAATACTGCTAATACTACTACTACTACTACTACTTATAATACTACTACAACTACTAACTACTGCTTATAATGTAATAATTATAATTGAATAAATAACTGAATAAAAAAATATTAAAAATAGAAGAAAAAAACAAAAACTAAGCACTCACTAGAGTTTAGAATCTGACAATAAGACAAATAGTTCAGTTTCAATAACAAAGTCGGGCAATTCTATTATGTAAGCCTGACACCCACCGTTGGTCATTCTTATTTCAGTTTATGAACTGCTATACTGATTCCTATGAAATAGAAAAAAGTGGACTCATCATTTTAGAAAGACACTTTCTTGAGGCACATCAGAATTTGAAAATTGATGTAAGAATACAGAATCATGTTGGGGTTTCTCTAAGTGACAAAGATATAAAAAAATGAACAAGAATTACTGATTAAAAAAACCCCAAAGCAATTCTAGCAGAAGTTTTTACTGAAAATATACTCACGTCTCTTGGATTTGTCCTTGTACCCAGGTTCCAAACTACCTGCAGAACCTAGAACAGAACCTTGACGTCAACATTGGAACCATCCGATTCTTCAAATTCGTCATCTACATTGCTCTTCTCTCTCACTGGAGTGCCTGCCTATGGTACCTCTTCGCATGCCCGTCCGGCAAGTAAGTATCCCCGTATACCTGCTGGCTTAACTATTATGGTACCGTTTGAAACCTGAGATACCATTATGGTACAATGAATCCGTGGTACTTTGCAATTATCATAACTGTAATTGAATATACCATATATATGTACCTCTGGTACCGCTGATTTATGTGATCTTTAATCGCTTCTTGCCTTGAAATGGCCACATATTCAGAGAAGAATAGAAAACCCCATAGGCCTACATCTTGGGAGGATTTCATGAAACAAATAGGTTCCTATCCTTGGGCACAATTGATTAATATGGACCCCCACCTAAAAAAAAAGATAAGAGAAAATGGAGCCCCTTCGAGCATAGTGAGTGAAAGTCACTATGATGGTAACTTGACCATCCAGTAGTAACTACCTAGGATACAATGCTCAACAACCAATCAAAAGCAAGGATTTCATGAAAGTTATCATTGGATGGCAAGCAACAATACCATAATTGATTTTCGTGATACAGGGTCTTTCTGTCTCACAACAGTAATTGTATCATATCGTGATAGATATCACCCTTGGTACCACCGAACACCCTCAGTTCCAATAATCTATTACCCCCATTCATTAGATTTCGGTGTTTTTCACAACACTTCATTACTTTTGATTACTCCTATGTATTTATTTCTTCTTGGTTCTAAAGAAATACATTTAAACAATCTGCTCAATTACTTTAATGCAATTCTTAAAGGCATTAACGTAAAATTCAAAAAAATGTTGCCTTCTCTGTTATTTCACAATGCTCTAACATAGTTTATAAATTAGTATGTTGCTATACGCTTTATGGCAATTGCAAACAACATGTGACCAAAAAATAGTTTAATTGGTAAGGAAATATTTATTTTGCTGTGTAATCAATTTAGCTTAATTCTTTAAGTTAAATGTTATTTTCACCCTAGTACAGTCGTAGCATCATATGGAATATGGGAAGTTACAAATATTTGATAATTTGCTGTACAAAAGAATCGATTTGTAACATGTATCAATACTTTTGTTCGGGAACAACCGTGCGGAGAATATTCTTCTGAAATTTCGCTTCCTCAAGTAAGATCCAATATCACGTGTGAGAGATTTATATAATTCTATTGTCCACATTTTTATTCTGCATGGACTTCACAACGTGTTTTCCATAAATACTCTCCGTCGCGTTATGATATCATACTTTCGCCTCAGTTTAATCATGTTCTATTTATCATACATCTAATTAATGCGCAACTTATTCTTGTTAACAATAATAATTTGTATTTCTGCATGTGTTTGAGTCTCCAAGACTTTTCTTCATGTAATTAATAAATGTTTAAACAAATTAAATAATCAAGAAGCAAATAAAGAAAATATTATTTGAAAGGAATACTTTTTCTTGTTTAGTATTAAAGGAATGATTATAAGGAGATAATATGACAAATTTTGTCACACCATAGTGGTAAAAAATTATGTAGTTATTATCAATGGAATTTTACTACTGTAAATGCTGTATCTTCCAATTATTTAATGTTTTATTTGTCATATTTGTGTACAATGTTACATATGTATGTGATTCACGTAGCATCTTTGTGGTACAACGCTGTTGTAGTATGCATCGCCGTCCAAAATAGTTGCCGCTTCGCTGTGAATTGCCTTGTATGTTATCCATGTTGCTTTTGCATAAGTAGGTTTTACACTGTAAAAAATGAAGTGCTAATTTAGCACTTACAGTGCTTGTATAGTGACTGCACTTCGAGTGCTGATTTTCTAGTTTAAATTTGAACTAGAAAATCAGCACTGGTAGTGCAGTCACTATACAAACACTGGAAGTGCTAAATTAGCACTTCATGTTTTACAGTGTATCAACGCATATTGTAGAAACCCATGTTGTATCAACATGCAGTGTCAAAAAAAATGTTTAGACTCCTTATTTTTTTGTCCAAGTATCCACACAATAGCTATATTAGAACTTATATTTAAGAGACTTTATCCCCAGATAGACTCGTTTGAATGCGTCAAGTAGCATCCTCGACCCTATCCAAAGTATCTTCAATGTCTTAACCACCTAGAACGTGAGGGCTCTTAAACATAGTTCTTCTGGAACTTGAAGACAGCATGGTGTATTCCCAATGAATATAATGGCTATGCTTAAAGAAAATATTCTCTAGCATTGTAGAGTGGACACCGCCCTGTTACATAAGCTTCAGAACACTTTTTATATATTAATTAAATTTCATTTACTTTTGAATAAAAGAGTAAGCAATATGTATTATGGGCAAAATAAAATTCTCATCATGCAAATTACTAAACATTTGTGTGTGTGCCACCGGAAGCGGCAAATCATTTTCAGTAACATTACACTCTTAAACTTAAATCACAAAGGCAAATTCTAGAGGAAAGCCTCCGTACAATTGTCAATATGTTTTTCATAAACTTGCGGGAGATTTTTTTTTCGGAGATCTTCTGTTGGTTAAAACAAAATTTTCGTCGTGAACTTAGCTTCAGCCTTCGAAAATCAAATCAAACTTCAGACGACATGTATAACTTCCCCTTTCTAATTATATTTTGAGACATTCGTTAAACGTAGATCATACATGTATTAGTACTAGTCCTATCACCATTTGCGTTCATTCTGTCATGTGTGTCCAGTCTTGTCTGCAATTCTAGTTTCGTTTTTGTGTCTTATTTTTTATTTTTTTAATTTTTTTATTGATTTATTATTTTTTTAAACAATTTTTGCTTACAAATGTACGATTGGTTCATTCCTGCAAGTATTTTCTTTGTATACTTCATTCATGTTGATTGAACACCATTGTCATTAGCGTGTTTTCTCGATTCTGAGAGAGATACGGTCAATCTAAATATCTGGGACATCCGCGAACAACCGCGTGTACCCGCGGGTAATCGGAGAATACCGCATTGATGTCCGCAAAGAGCCAACATTTTGTTGCAAGAAACTTGAAAATCAATATACTGTATAGTTTCAGAATCAGTTTAGTCTACAACTATTGATTTTCGATTTAAAATAGGTTTTATTTTTTTTTTGATACAGTTGAAATTGATATTACAATTTAAATTTGCTATTGAAATTTGCGATCGCTTACAAGTTGCGGTTACCGTAACCTTTCCCATTATCTTCAGCTTTGTATCGCGTGTTTGTTTTCCGCGCGTATGAAATTTGTTGGGTGCCCCGCGAAGTTACACTTTTATTTGCGGTTCCTTGTGTTGGGTTGTTCGTGGATATTTTCGGATTTTCGTAGGTTCCATATGCGAATCTATCAAATTGGTGATTGAAGTTCATTATTGTGAATACAGTAACATTGTCATGAGTGTTTGGAACATTACATCTCCTTTTCTTTGATTTAAGGAATTCCCGATACGAGTGGTATCACATTTTGAAAACTGATATGATATCAATGCAGGGATGGAATTGTAATCGGCTTATATGCTCTGTTTTGAAAGCCAGTTTATCGTTGTTGTTTGTTGTCAAGAAAATCGGTCTCCCTTAAACCAATTCAATACCAATTTTTTTTAGTCTCAAATCAATGAAAAAAAAAAAAAAATAACGATTTAGTTGCCACCAAAATGAAATTTTTGTGGCACATACATATTTTTTTATCGGTGCTAATATTACTTTTCTTCTTGTTCCATTTCACGCGCTATTTTTCGCAATTTTTAGCTTGAATTAAACTTACATAAATTGCAAATATAAAAAAAAATCAGGGTCAAGCTAGGTTTAGGACGTTTTATTCAATTTTTCCATTCAGTGTTCTTGTGTCTCCATTCTATTGATGAGGTCATAAATTGTCAGAATTTGACAATTTGATTATCTTCTTATTGTGATGATGTTGTACATGTAATTCAAAACGTGACTGTGTCAAATCATAAGTGATCTATGTCTTCATTGTTCATACAGCAGATCTAGACATTGTTGACCATATTAGACCAAATAAAATCGTTTGTATTTATTTCTTCATTCTTGGATAGAAATCAACAGCAAAATTTCATTGTAGTTCGTCCTACCAACTATTTTTTTTCATACATTTTGTTCCTCTTACATGTTACTCTATTAGCTATTTTCGTTGCATTTGTGTCCACGCGCACAGATTACTTTTCTTCATACATTTTCTTAGTTTTACAACGAACATCTTTTGTATTTCTCATTTTAATATTTTATTCATTGAACTGTAGTTTGTATCAACAGATTCAGTTTTAGTCAATTTGACATTAGCGATCCTTTTTATATATTCAGCAGCGTCTCCCAAAACTAAACTATAGATCTACTTCATTTATTCGAGCACCTCATATATTTCCGCACAATTATCATTGCTTTATAGTGTGTCTTTATTACATTTTATCTAGAATCTTCTTTTGAATATTGTACATTTGTGTTGATATGAAATAATTAGAGTGTTCAGTATACAGGGTGTATATGACAAAACCCGACAACATCTAGGCTTACATCATTTTGTAACTTATACGTTAGGTAGAAATGGATAGCAATATTGAACCGAGTATACATTGTAGTTTGATATGAGCTCTTACAATGCCACCCGACCCTTGGATCTTGCCCCAGCCATGCGGTCCCACACCTCTATGGTTCACTTGTTCCATGTTTTGCATGACTATAGAGCATCACCCGCCCCACCCCCTCTACCCCTTCCTATTAAGAAATTACATACATGACATGTGGTCTAACTAGTATTGTGATAATGTAAGCCCACGAATCACCACACACTGGTAACACATTCATTCAAGCACTCGCTTCTGCAGCCCCACCCGTCCTAGCTCACCCCTCACCATAGTTTTGTTGAGTTGTTGAGTGGATATTCGGTGTTCGTTACTTGAACAATCAGTGCAAATAACACTTGGAATTTAATTTTTGACAATAACGTTTGTTCTTTTCCTGTCTTGTTAATCTTTATAATACAACATGTTTCTCCCCGCTCTCTCCCTTTTGTTTCTTCAATGCTTACCCGATGATACCCGTTTCCCCCGAATTTTGTGCGTGTATTTCCTTCCTGATTCTCACTTACAACTTTTCCTTCTACTACGCGTTTCTTTAACACCCCCTATCGTCCAATCACTAATCCCCGCCCTTCTCGTGAACAACATGCCCCACTTGTGAAATTACTATGGTAACTACCCTTGTGTGTGTCCTTCCCCTCCCCCTTTAATATGTGCCCCGCCCCTTTTCCAACTTGGATTACGCCACGAAGCTGTCAAGTGGACATGTTCAAAAGCGATGCACATTTCGTGTTCAACAGTAAGGGGTCGACGAGGTTAGCATAAATGAATGGTTTGGTATTTTTTATGTATGATTTTTTTTCACACGTATTTCGCTTTCTCTTTCTGGCATTGGGTTTCTATCATTGCTGCTTTAACCTCCTAAAACTTGCCTCTAATTCTGAGTTTATAAGGTACCGGTATACATATCATTTACAAACATATGAACGTACATAAAATATTTATTATAATAGTTCACTAATATTATGATTTGGATGATGACGAAATTCATTATAATATAAATAGCGTTCGATAATGAACGTATCCTTATTTTCTTTCGGGGGCTGGTAATTATGAAAGATATATTTGGTTGATTGTCTTGCTTATGAATATTGTATGGTAATATTTCTAACTCAGGGTCTTTGGTGTAAGCAATTTATAAAACGATAAATATGGTACCGTAGCATATTATGATTAAAATTTTAACAAATTTAGGGAAGAAAATGTGATAAAAATTCGAGTCTCTGGCAAAGTTTCAAGTTAGGACCAATACAAAATTGTAATTAGATTATGTCCATCACAGGAGCTAGCTTGATCACATTTTTTTTTAAAATCTAAAGTTCCTCGTATTTAGAACACAACGACTAAAAAGCAAACATTTTAAAATCCACGGTTAGTTTAACGGTCAGTTTAGAGGCAAGTTAAATTGCATGCAGGCGGAATGGTTGATTAGTACATTTTTTTAGCTACCAAACGATGCTTCTTCTAATTTTACTTGGAAAATGATCATCACTTGTAGTTTTCTTCTGTTAGTTTACTACTTTAACTGTGGCTTTTATATTCGGAGCATGAACATCTTTCGCAACTTGCAACATTCTCGCTGCCTAGCTGCATTTTGCTTCATTTATTATCATCATCATCGGGGAAAATTCTATAATTTAGTACAATATCTGTAGCAGTAGTTGATAGATCATCATTAGAGTTAGTGGCATAATTGGTTTACCATTCAAAGTACTCATTCCTATGTTAAAATTTACGTTATATAATATATGGATAGTGTATTTATGAAGCTTTTTTTGCAGGGGAGGTGATATATGTACACCTTATAGTAACTTCCTGAGAGCTTTGGAAAACCCGAGTACAGGCAAATATTCGAAAACCAGCGAATCAAATTAGATGAATATACTTCGTAAGGTAAATATTCCGCATAATTATTTACCGGAAAAGGCGGAAATTAAGAAATCCAAATGAATGAAATGTAACAAAAAAAAAATAATATGATATCAAAATATTGCAAATGAACAAAGAGTGTGGATATTCACCTGCTTGTCAGTCATATATTTAAAAAATATCAATATAAGAAAATCAGCTAATCAGTGTCATTTGTCTTGGCATCTATTTCAAAATCACGGAGGAGTCATGATTTATTTTTTCCCGCTGGTTTACGAGTAGGCCTACACTTTCCTATTTATCTTCCCATTGTGCATTGAGTGTAGACTTAGACATATCATTCAGATGAATTTAAATTTATCATGTGAAGCAATGCCAGTAATTATTATTTGTATATTTTCCTTAAAATACATGTACAAGGATGTTATTACATTGTATTTGTTGTTATATGATGTCAATTAAGTAGGTTAATGTTAATCTATAAACAGTTTTCACTACGTGTAATTAAAAACAAACACACTTATACAAATAATATATTAAATATCATTTCATTTATTTTTAATTTTCACAAAAAATACGTCTCAAGTAAAGTAGATACGGTCGATTAAATACAAATCAATACGATAAATGAGATTAATGTGCAATCACAGTTGAAATACATACCTGTTTATGGATATATGACATCAATAATAGAACATTGTGATTTATATTTTGTGAAGATGAAGAGGCTCACTAAGAAAATCAAGCTTGTATTTCGTGGGCTACTCAAAGGGTAATGGGAATGCAAAATAATATTTATAGAAACAAAGATTATTTAAAACACAAGTCAAAGTAATCATGTGATTGGTTCATTCAGTATCACTCCTTATTATTACCGCATACCGACATAATGATAAAACGGCAGACGTATTCATAAATTAATACTATCGTAAATCCATCGCTATGATTTCAGATGATCATTTTTCCATTCGCACAATGCTTACACATTTGGTATATTTTGAATATGCGGAATAGCAATCTCATGTCATGGTCATGTATGTAGTAAATTCTTTGCATAGTTGTGTACTACGAGGACCTCGCTTCGATGATACAGAACCTCGTCTAAATTTTCACAACTTACTCAATGAATTTACAAGATAACTCATACTGTCATAAATCATTGTGGTCATGGTGGTCATGTGCAAAGTCAACACAGTCAATGTTGGGACACCAGGTTTTACTTCAAATTTCATCAAATCATTTTGCCCATTTTTTGCCCGTCACATATTTGTCGTAAATCGTAATTTTAGAGTGTTTTTTCTCATCTGATTGGCTGGATAGTTGATTTCTTTTGTGTGTCTGGTTCCTAAATCGAACGAGAAAGAAATATCATTACGATCTCCAATACTTTTATTGAATTGATGTGACCGTTATTATTATTACCAATTATAATTATTTTCCATTATCATTATAATTATTATTTTCATTTTCATTATTATCGACATTATCATTATTGAAATTAGTATGAATATTATGAAAAAGAAACATGTCCCAATAAACTGATAATCTAAATACAAAAAAAGTCTATGAAAGTTTATACTGCTATTATGAAATGAAATAGATTTTTTTGTTCAAATGCAAGTATCCTTAAATTTAACTCTAGATTTAATGTATTTTTTAAAATAGAATTATGACTAGTTCAAAGAAATAGTTAAAAAAAATATTGTTATTGTTATCAAAGTTTATTTGGGTACTTGCTTGTTTATCATTGATCTACTTGGTACGGTTTTTGTTGTTGTTGTTTGTTTTGATAATAGGATATAAAACAAAACGACCCCATAGAGAAAAGGATGATAGGTTCATTGCTTTCTCAAAACATTTATTTAGACCGGGTATACCTACTTTTGGATTATTTTTCATCATTATTTTCATGTTCATTTTTCAAACCTAATAATGGTTCATCTGTCTTTTATTGCAAATCATATGAATTTGGCTATGTTCATTCTTTAACCTAATATTGGTTCATTTGTCTTTTGTCGCAAATCATACGAATTTGGCTATTTTTACTGCAGGCTTCTAGATATAGATCTATAGATTATATTCGCCGCTTACTAATCCCTGTTATAGGTTGCGAGAAAACAAGCATTTTAGATATTTACAGTTATCAAATTTCCTTTCTAACTTGCGCTTCTTAGATAATTTAGTTTTCTTAGCCTTTGCTACAATTGGCATTATCCATTTCATTTTCATTGTTATTAATGGTTGAAATGTAAAATATAGGTAAGTATGATTTGACTTTTTCTTTTCTGGAAATTTTATTTGAAATATATTTCTACATCTCGGAAAGTGTATTAGCTCGCTATATTTAATTGCTGTTTTGGGGAGAAAAGACTATTACCCAAAGAGCATATTTTTAGTGTCATTTTTGGCCTGGGCAGGCGGGGTGTCATTTTGTTTACTACACTTGATAATTTAATTGATTCTTATGGTGTAGAAATTATCCACAAAGCGGCGGCACGTTATGAAAAAAAAATCAAGATTTCCCATTAAACTATCTTTCTTTCGCACATTTCCGCGAATACTTTCGAGGCCGCTTTCTATTGGACGAAAGTTGTAGAGAATATAGTCTTTACAAATACTGAATAATTTATTTGAATGATATATTAAGTAATATTTTATCGAAGCTGTTCTGAGACCTTGGTTGCGGAATGTCAAGTTAGTTATATTCTTGCTGCATTTTGTTTTTCATGTATTCACTTTTTTTTTAGTTTGGACTCCTCCAATCAATTTTAAACTGAACACTTTGTTTACAAAAAATACAAACTACGACTTCCGCTTCCCACGGTTGACCGGATAGCCGTAAATATTATTGGAATCTCCATTGCGTGAAAGGCGCTGAAGTTACTACCCGATTGCTAGTTCTTTTCTCAAGTGTAGATTACTGGCAATTGGTCAGAGTGGACTATGAATTCTTGATGAGTTAGTTGGTTTCTTATCAATCGGTAATTTGATGTCAGTTCTGTGATTTTAATCCTGAAAAAATATTCTTACCTCCCTCGCGATGTTTGAACAGCGACGACAGTGCGCAGGCCGCTCCAGTCGCCGACCCGGCGGAGGCGGAGGTTTTCACACTGGCGTCCCACGAGTACATTCAATCGCTATACTGGGCCGCGGCTACGATGACTTCTACGGGCTACGGAGACATCAGCGCGCATTCGACCATCGGCCGCGCCATCGCCCTGGCTGCGATGCTTGTGGGACTCCTCCTCTACGGCTATTGCCTCTCATCCATCGCTGCTACACTGGCAAACTCAGATGCTCCCAGGTCAGTCTCAGTTTAACTCATCATGATTTTATTAAAAGAATCATTTTAATTATATGATTTAAATATTTTACTCAACGGTAAGGAATTAAACAATTAACAAGAATTAGGGTCTAACGTTACTATAGCATTATTAGCATAAAGGAATAAATAAAATATAAAATTTAAATGAAAAACAATCATTAGCCAAAACAAAAACATCAGTGATATTTCTATTTTAGAATGACTACCCCCTAGCAAAAATGATAAGAAAAAAAAGCAATTGAAAAGCAGAAAAATACTTAAAACCGAAATCTGTCTTCAAATCATCAGACTCCTTGAGTGTCCAGTGCCATAAACGCACTAGGCCTCCAAATGATAATGTATCCTGTTCCTAAATTCTTAAGTGAAATTCGTAATGAGAAATTGAGAATACTGAGAGTGAGACATACTTATTGTAGGCCAAATATTTTAAAAAGAAAATAAGAAAATAAATCATGTATGGTCAGTATTTGAATGTAGAGCATGTATGCACTTGTTTGAATTTTTGACATGACATTGTTTGATTTTGATTTATTTCTACAGAGTGGGCTTCCAGGAGAAGCTGTTTGCCTCGCAGGATTTCATGAAGAAACACAATCTGAGCCTAGATCTACAACAGAGGGTTATCAACTATCTCAGTCTTGTCTTTAGAAGACACAGGTACACTTAAAATAAGGCTAACAAAATGTTTTACTTCTGATCACAAAACACAAAAAAAATTGAAGAGTTACCTCAAAATTTCAGCTACTGACTGCAGCCTTCCTCAGCGGTGTGACCCAATTTTACATCAATGTTGTGATCAATGATTGGGTCATTGATCACTACAATAATATGAGACTGCATGTTGATAGGCAGATAGTTGCAACGTCTCTGTGAATTATCAGAGTGACTTCTAGATGGAACTACATTATTACTTTCAGAGCAAAGTTATTGTACAGTCAAACCTGTGACTGTCTATTAAGGGCACTCCCCAAACAGGAGTAGTGACCACTGTAGACAGGTAGCTTTTATAAACAGGCTCTAAAACACATCTTTTTTTCAAATGAGAGACAATTTTGGTGGCCATTATAGACAGATTGTATGCAGGTGGCTGCTGACAAAGTGACAGGTTTGACTTTTTTATTGATTCAGTTAAACATCACCTTCATTCTCTTATTTCAGAGGAGAGGCTATCCCGGGTGGAGAGCGTGTGATGCATGATATGCCTATTCAGCTTCAGCAGGATATCGCCTACCAAGATGTACATGAGACACTTAGCAAGGTAACCAACTCAATCTTTGCAATCGTGCAGATTTTGATATCCACTTTCCCAAATTACACCGCTTTCATTTCCAGTTATTTAGGTCCATAAAAATTCATCAGGCGTATAACACAAAACAATAAAATACATACTAGAAAAAGTAGATGACCTCCCCAGATGCTAAGTAAGATAAAAAGGACAAGATTGTTAAAAAAACATCGTACAAGAATAATACTGACCATGAAATAGGAAACTACACATGAACAAAGCAAAGATTATGTTGTGTTGTGCCAGTGATAAGCAAGCAAAAAAATTAATAGATAAAACTTTGAGTCACAATAGGTCTGCCAGCTGTCCTTCCAAATTTCTCCTCTAATGGAGTACAGTTATTGGCGTCATGGATCTTATGTAGGATCTATTTTAAGCAAAGAGATGGTTCTTGTCTGGAGGTTTGATTGTTGGAGAAATTTTCTTGAAGTTATTTGGAAGTGTTGATTTGACACTGAAGAAAGAATTTTATACTGTAAGGTTTTTGAAATCACCTCTTAAATTATCAGAAATTTCATATTATTATTCAACTGAAATACATGTGATGGGCTTAATATTTGACCTGTTGTATTTTTTAAAACTTAAAAGTTAAATTGATTTTGCTATCCGAAAACACTCTTTTGATTTGGAACTTTTACTTCAATGTCCTGCCATGTATTATAGTAACATGATATAAGAATCTGCAGCCTACAACGATTATTTCCCCTTTAGTTTCCAACAATTTGAGTTTCCTTCTAATTGCCATTTTCACAGGTGCCTCTGTTCAAGGAATGTGACTCCAACTTCCTACGCATGCTTGCATTGAAGCTCCATGTATTCATCTTCATGCCTGGTGATGTGGTTGTTTATCAGGGGGATATGGGCCGCGAGATGTACTTCATTAGAAGAGGTACCTGTGAGGTAAGAAACAAACTTCAAAGTAAAGTTTTTGTCTCTCAGCAGAGTGAGACTATAGGCGCCGCTTTTCCGACGGCAGCGGCGGCGGCGGCGTCAACACCAAATCTTAACCGAAAGTTAAGTTTTTGAAATGACTGCATAGAAAGTATACGGACCTAGTTCATGAAACTTGGCCATAAGGTTAATCAAGTATTACTGAACATCCTGCCTGAGTTTTATGACACATGACCAAGGTCAAAGGTCATTTAGGGTCAATGAACTTAGACCATGTTGGGGGAATCAACATCAAAATCTTAACCTAAGGTTAAGTTTTTGAAATGACTGCATAGAAAGTATACGGACCTAGTTCATGAAACTTGGCCATAAGGTTAATCAAGTATTACTTAACATCCTGCCTGAGTTTTACGACACATGACCAAGGTCAAAGGTCATTTAGGGTCAATGAACTTAGACCATGTTGGGGGAATCAACATCAAAATCTTAACCTAAGGTTAAGTTTTTGAAATGTCATCATAACTTAGAAAATATATGGACCTAGTTCATGAAACTTGGACATAAGTTTAATCAAGTCTTACTGAACATGATGCTTGAGTTTCACGTCACATGACCAAGGTCAAAGCTTATTTAGGGTCAATGAGCTTTGGCCAAATTGGGGGTATCTGTTGAATTACCATCATAACTTTGAAAGTTTATGGATCTGATTCATGAAACTTGGACATAAGGTTAATCAAGTATCACTGAACATCCTGTGCGAATTTCAGGTCACATGAAAAACGTCAAAGGTCAATGAACTTTGGCCAAGTTGGGGGAATCTGTTGAATTACCATCATAACTTCGAAAGTTTATGGATCTGATTCATGAAACTTGGACATAAGAGTAACCAAGTATCACTGAACATCTTGTGCGAGTTTCAGGTCACATGACCTTTCAAAGCTTATAGATATAGTGTATAAAATGTGGATATAGGGGTAATCAAGTATCACTGACAAGTTTTAAGTCACAGGATCAAGGTCAAATGTCAATGAACGTAGTATTGTATCATCATATGGTGTTTTTTGTGAATAATTTTATAGTTGTTTTCAAAGTCAGCACTGCTGCTATATTGAAACGCGTGATGCAGCTAAGACCGCCAGAGGCATTCCACTTCTTTTATTTTGATCTCATAATCCAGACAATCTTATTGAATTGGGTCCCATTATTTTTAACCCTTTCTAGGCCAGGGGGGGGGGGGCCTCGGAGGCCTCCCCCCTCAACGAATCGCGCGATATTTTCGCCGTGCGAATTTTTTTTGACTGCGCCGCTCGCTGACTTATTACTTTCAAGTCTTGCGCAACTTTTGAGTTCAATTTTGGGTCACCCGGATACGTGGTTCCGAAATTACGCAACATTATGTAAGTACATGTCAGACCCAAAATTGCTCAAAAACGTGGTTTTGTGTAAAAGTCAATGCAAATTGTGTTTCAACCAAAATTTATAAATGTATGATTATTTTTAGTTTTGCTGGTCTAAATGTATTTATTTTATGCTTTTTATGATCTCAGAAGAGTCCCCAACAAATTTCATTGAAAAAACAATGAAAAACAAAAGGTCAAAAAACAAAGAAATACATAAGAAAGTGCCAAAAACAATATAATACATAAGAAAATGATTTGATATCGCAATTTTTTTCATGTACATGTACACCGCAAAGAGTTTCTATACCCAAAATTAGTACATTTGGAGCTTTATTTAGGGAGTTGGAGGAAAAAGTATGAAATTGCATACTAATTACGCATAAATTAGCATAATCACTTAATAGCGATTCGCATGAAATAAATTACTATACAATTTTGTAGATTATGTCCAAGGCAACCCACGTGCCAAATTTCGGCGCAATCGCGCGGTCGACGGTCGAGATCTTAAGGGGGGCCTGGGAGGCCCCCCCCCCCCGGCCATATGAACTCCCAAAATACCCCCGCCTAGATAGGGTTAAGTAAAACGGAAAATGAGCTCGAGCATTTCATCAATATTTTTTGTCTGACAGGTTGTCAGTTCTGACAACTTTCCTTACCGGGTAGATTTCAATGGCTGTGAGGCACTCTTACTATGGCAACTGTCAGAGAAAACAGGACTTGTCGGATGAAATGTCTGACAAGTCGTTTCATGAAATGTTCCAGAGATGTGTGTGTGTGTGTATTTGAGTTTTGTCAGACGTGCAGTGGCGTAACAGGCGGGGGGGCAGGGGGGGGGGCAAGCTGCCCCCCCTGGCGGAGCTCACCGGGAAAATAAAAAAACGGGAAAAAGAAAAAAAGGGGAAGAAAGGGAAAGGAAAGAAAAAAGGGGAAAGGGAAAGGAAAAGGGAAAAGAAAACTAAGAAAAAATATAAAAAGGGAAAACGGAAAGATAACGGGAAAAGGAAGGAAAAAAGAACAAGTGAGAAAGAACAATTTGCCCCGATATACAAATACATTAGCATGATTAGTAAGACAAGGAAATAAATTAAAGATGACAAAAAGGCAAACAAAAGTGGGAAATAAAGGCAGAATGGAATTAGCCAAAATCTAAATTGGAAAATAAAGAATAGGGACAAGATAACATACACTTCCGGGCTGCCGAGGATTGAGATAACGAGCGGGAAGAAAAATGGATGGTATATAGCATAATGTTGTATGAAAGTCTATCATAAACTTGCTAAATCTCCAAAGGCTCTGTCCAAGAGTCAAGACCCCGTGCAGTGGGGGCTCTAAGCTCTATATCTGTAACCTTTAATGGGTTCTATAACGGGCCCCTATATGGACCCTTCCTGCATTAAGCTTTACGTTGAAGCACTGGCGTACCACAGCCAAGGGGAAATAAAAGAAAATAAAGGAGGCAGCGAAATGAGATGAATGAAAAAAATATATGACATGATGTTTGCTCGCTGGTGACTTTTTACAAATTTCCCCACATTTGCTATGGTGTGCCCCTCACAATATTTGGATGATTACGATACACAACTGCATTGAATTTATGTGTTGTGTTAAAGCTATATAAATATACACGCAATTTGATTAAAATAAGTGACCGTCTGTAAGGTTAAAAATGGCTTTGATATCAAGAGGTTCCGGGGCTCTGCCCTGGACCCCACCCATAAAGCACTGTTATATGGATGAGTTTGGACCATGGCCCCCAAAAGTTCTACAACCAAACAAAAAAAAAATGAGGAAAGAAAGGAAAGTGTATTATATTTTTCTGAATATCACGCTAAAATCTATCTTTATGTTAGATTCTCATGAAAAGGTGATTTTTTTATCTCGCTCACTCGGGACCTATATTAAGCTACTTCTTGCCAGAAGCGCCATACTCGGCCCCCTCGAGCATATAAAGCTTCGCCCTGATGCTCACAGTCATAACAAAAATCCTGTTCACCGTGGCGTACAAAAAAGAGAGAAAAAAGGAAAGAGAGGAGGGTGAATATGATATCATCTTTTTAACATTATGTCAAAATCTATCACAAAATTGGATTTTTGCAATAAAAATGTAAAAAAAATTTGCCCGATACGCCATATCGCCCCCTCAAAATTTTTGCCTTATGACGCCATTGCCTGTTCCATGATATGACCGGGAAATTTTTGGCTCTTGCCCCCCCTGGCCACCGACCCCTGTTACGCCGCTGCAGACGTGTATCAATCAGATATGATTATTTACGTCTGGGACCGACCTTTAACCTCACCATCCGAAAGACGTGACCAGGGCTCGAACCTCCAACCTCTGCATCAATTTGTAACTTCCCCACAGCTTGGATTACTGGCGCACGCCACAACGCCCAGAGATTTTTTGTGGCATTTCTTTTTAAATTGTGTTTGTTTTCTTTTGGTCTTTATCAACTGCTCTTTTTCTAGTTCTTTGAAAGATGAGAATCGTGAAGTTTGCATCATCAAATCTTGACAAGATATTAACTCTTCTCAACACACACACAAAAAACCCCCCAGGAACCAGCTGTCATTTTTATTGTGCCTATTGAGTAAAAGGATTGCATTTTATTTGTGTAGAGCATAATGAAGACCTACATTTTCTTGTCGCCTCTCTGTCCAGGTTTTGTCCAAAGACGGCGACCGTGTGATGAGCAATATTGGACCTGGCCAGTACTTTGGCGAGGTGGGCCTAATCTTTGGGGACTACCGCACGGCCACAGTGCGTGCAGCATCTTACTGTGAGTTGTTGATGCTGAAGCGAGTGGATCTCGACCGGGTGCTCAAGTTTTTCCCTCTGATTGAGAAGTAAGTTCCGAGCCTCCTTATTATTTGGACTTTGAGAGCTATATGTTATTATTATTAGGCTCTTAGGAAATACATGGTTTGGTGATGGCTGACTATTTGTAATTAAATTGTTACTAGATCACAAATACTAGTTGATAAAAAGCTGTGTCTTCTACAACACATATACATTTCATAAGTTCCGAGTCGACATTGCTTGACCTTACTCATGCTAGTCTAGGAAATTATTTCAATACCTGTTCCTTTTTTTATATGAGTTCTTATAATGTCCAATAAGTTAAAAAATTATGAAAATCCAGAAGTATTTATTTTTGTACGTGATCTCGATTGCCAAATGTGTATCTTTGATATGAAATTCAGAAACCCTCAGTAGTTTAACTTGTCGATCCTATAGCAATTACCGTGATTACCCAGATACTATACCATCATGGCACATATTGATAACCCTCCCAAATTACCATTAAACCAGTCCTTCACGTTTATAATTTTGTGGAGCTAAATAAATCGCTATCCTTATTTTTTTGAGGAGCTCAATTGAGCTCCTCAGAATCGCTCTCCTTGAGGAGCTCAAATCAATTCAATACATTTATGATAAATTGTAGATTTTTCTTAAAATTGTAAATGCAACAGCTGTGTAGCTCTTAATTAATCTGTGGTGAAACTAGGGCTGGGTAAATACATTTACAAAATGTTGTGCTCCTGCTTAAAAAAAAATACTGTACAAAAAATTGCTAAAATTTCACATTTTGCATCTTTAAATCCATGAAATGGCCATCTCTTTCCTGATTCTGATTTGATTTTACACTCGGTAAATATTGTAGTCCCACATGTAGACTTCCATGGTGTTGCAACATTAACTGAAAACGATCGTTTTACATTTGGTCAACACCATGAAAGTCTACATATGGGACTACAATATTTACTGAGTTGAAAATCAAATCAGAGTGGGGAAAGAGGGGAATATTCTTCATTTTTTTTGTAGTTTCCAACTTAATCAAAATAATTTCAAGGAATTATGGAAAACAGATGCCTATTTCGTGAATATAAAGATGTAAATGTGAAATTTCATCAACTTTTTGTGAAGGTATTTTTTTTAGGAGTGCGATTTTTTGTTCTTATTTTATTTAAGGAGCGCGGTAGGAGCGCTGGCGCGATCGCGCTCCTCAAAAATGAAGGTCTGATTAAACGCATCATCTCATCATCAGTTGTATTCATTGACTTTTTTCTCATCCAGGGATGTTTCTTAAGGTTGTGATGGTATTCTGTATTTTATAAAATTACTAATTCATTGTCTACGCTTTTGTTATTGATAGGCAATTCTCGGATGCTGCTAGGAATCAAGGCCATCTGAGAGAGCTTAGAGATGCATCCAAAGAGAAGAAAGCAGACCCATTTGGTAAGTTAACACTGTCACCCATATAAGAAATCCTTCAAGTGATGATCCATGCAAACTTTGCATGTACAGTATTCAACAATACTAAATAGGTTCATTATTGCGGACTGAAATGATCGCTAGAGGGTATTCATTTGTCTCGCAATCTACTATGGTCAACAACATGAACAAGGAAATTCGTGATCACTCTCGCAAAAAGTGTTCACTAGCTTACAAGTTCACGAGCTTTCGAGTGCCGCTGCAACTCTTTATCAAGTGACGAAAATTATCTGATAACGTATAGTCTATTTATACCAATCCCCAGGACCGTACGCACGAACGCGGGAACAATAGGTGGGCACTGATCCGTTGTGTGATTGGTCGGGCGTTTCACCAATCAGTGCGTCGAATACCCTCAAGCGATTATTACAGTATTCAATGTGGTACACTTTTCTTGTGCCTAAAACAGAGCATAATGAACAGACCCGGTCAATCTGGGTTGGTAAGATTACAATCTGATTTAATTTCCTCAATCTAATACACTCCAGGGAATCATTTTGCTTTATACATTTCAATAGCATTTTTGGTCGTAAGAAAAAAGCTCTCAACTAAGTAATGTACAGTCCCATGTAAAAATATGCTTTACAAAAGACTTCATGTATAGCAGTCTTTCAGAAATGTGGAGGAAATTGCGATGCAATACCGGGAAGATTATTCCTCCACTCAAAGCTTGGATTATGGTAATTTTTTCTTATCATGGCTTGGAGAAATGGTATAAATATTTTCAAAGTGATAATGCATGCGACTTATAAAGTGCCAACCTCTGTCTGTATAGTGCTCAAGGTGCTCAAGGTAGATAGGCATAAATGAATACCTTTCGGATTAGTGCATGATGATGATCATGCTTATGTTGACTTCTTTTGTTCGCCAGTTGCTGGTACTGTGTTGCAGCCTGAAGATGAAGACGATACGGAAGACATGTCTCTCTACCCTGCTGCCACGTCCCTCCGACCTGTCGATATCTCTATCAAGGTCTTTGACAAGTAAGCCTTTCCAGATTTATTCCAATCCAGTCTTTGGGTGGGTTGTATCCGTTTGTCAGAGCATCTAAATCGTCATGGCTTTCTTTTTCCATCACTTTATTCAATATTCAAAATCAAACAAAGGAACATATGTGTATACATAATACAAAATAAATGCGACCAGGGGGGTGTTTCACAAAGATTTAAGTATGACTTAAAGTCGCACTTAAATGCCGAAGCGTACATGATATGCAATGCGCGATCTTATTGATAGATACGCAGTAGTGCGCATCCTCATGACACAAACTGACCAATGCAGTCAAGCCTTTCATACCGTACGCAATTCGGTATTTAAGTGCGACTCTAAGTCATACTTAAATCTTTGTGAATCGTCCCCTGGTCATGAACTTATAAATTACATGCAGGGCAAGACCACCACTGAAAAAGAATTGCAATATAAACAGCATTAGCAAAAACAATGTGTTATTCTTACACTGTTCCTTTATTGCTTTTCGCACAATAAAGTGATGCAAAACAACAAATATAAAGGATCAAGTTTTGAGCATAAAGACGTAAGAGGGAATGTATTTCAAAGAAGTGTGCTTGACCCGATTCCGGAGAATCGAGCCTGGACCATCTCTGAGAGTGGGGGCGTGAGCACTTTTAAAATTCTGAATCCTAGCGATGAGGGCCAAAGAAGTCTTGACACGCCGCTTCCGATGTCAAAACTCAATCCTCCAGAACCAGGTCAAATAGAACACACTTTGTTTGGCACAAAATTACAAAGACACCCACTTGGTCAATTTAGTAGTTATAAATACTGTTTGGTCCAGTGGATTTAAACAAAACTTTTCTATATACGTATGTATACTAAACAATATATGACATCACAGGAAAGAGAGATTTGATTGAAAAGTAATTTTCTGCATATTTTCATAATCTTCATCCTGAACTGTCATTATCATCATCATCACTGTTGATATTTAATAGTACAAAGATGATGTATAATTCTCTTGTAATCATCATTATCAACACCACTGTTAAAAGTTAATAATATTTCACAATGCGTTTTTGGAAAATTTCCTTTCAGGAAAAGTGAAGATTTCCAGGAACCGTTTCAGGAGATCAGCCTACTGAGTCGGCTATTTGCCAAACTGCTCATGAGGTAAACACTGCATACCATTGATCACTAAAATAAAAAGTGTGTTGTCTCTTGTAATGATAGTCCTTTAAAAGACCACAGGTTTTCATACATATAGAATTGTCAATGTCTACAATATCAGGGATGGCATAATTGCAGTATGCTGTATGATGAAACTATAGTTATAGTGGATTGCAAAGATATAGCTCTTCGGAACAAATCAAAAATACATTCCAATGAATAAGAACATGAAACTTTGCAGTGATTGTACAAGTAATATATAGGAATATAGATTTGAAAGGGTAATTATTTTTCTCTTATGTTTCCACACTATGTAAAACCATTTTACAAGTATCTGTCATTGCTCAATGTGCTGAACTTTAAGTATGAATTACTATTTGTAATTATTCAAACATTCTCTTTTCTTCTAACTAGTCGTGCTTTCATCCCAAATGGAACATGCTTCAAGCGTTGGGAAGCCATTCGAGTTGCTGTGGCGATCCTAGCTGCCTTCACAGTGACCCTCCAAGCAGCTTTTCTTCACATGAACATCGGCTTGTGGGTCGTCAACTACGCCCTAGATTTCATCTGCTTTGTTGACATGTAAGAGCTGCGAATGATATGTTACCGTAACAAGAAAAATCTGATGATGTATGTTCAGGCTGTAGTAACTTTCAGCAAATTCCATAGACCAAATAATTGCTATTATTTCCCTATTCAAAGTGGCCAAAAAATGTGTTGTCCTATGCAAACCAGAACATGCTCTATTCTGTGAAATCAAAAAATTTATTGTATAAACACATTGTTTCATGATGGCAAAGTTAATTTTTTAAAAAGTTTTGTTTATTAATTGCTAGGCTGAGACATGTATCAATGACAGTTTTGTATGGGAATGGTCTATAAAATCTGAATTTGCATTGGGGGACTTCATATCATGAGTTTAATGACTTTATAGAAAACTGCCTCTTAGTATTATTTTATTATGTTCTGCTTAGTTTTGTGCTTGTCAACTTCTGTCATGAGCTATTCAAATCTGAGTTGCAAGATTTCCTGTGCATGCTTGAGTATGTAGATGTGTGATATTTTTATCATTTGACAATGTATTTTTCCTTCAACAGGTACCTGAAATTCCATACTGCATTCTACAATGAAAACAATGTACTGGTCACTCACCCATTGTCTACTGCCAAGCACTATCTAAGGTAAGTTACTATTGATCGCTCAAACATTTCCATAGGGAAATTTCCATTGAAATAGACATCAATATTCTCAACAAATTCTCAATCTAGTTGATTAATATCTACGAATTATAATATTTTCTGTGATTTTGTAATCAGGTGCAAAGTTTGTGTGTTTTTAATTTCATAATCTTTTTGATGTTTTCCCATCTTTCTATTATAGGTGCTATAAATTTTTTTCAGGACTGTTTAATGAATTTGCTTGCATAATACAACAATAGATGTTATCCAGTGTCTAGTATTTTGTGTTAATTTTCTGGTATATCTGACATTGCATAGACATTTTGAAGCTTTTTTAAAGTATACATTTCTTTGTATGAACAACAGACTGTTTTAAGCAGTCCACATTATCTGATTGAAAATTATTTTACTTATATTTTTTTTATAGAACCAACTTCCTGATTGACGTTCTAGCTTGCTTCCCAACGGAGCTCATAGCTTATGCCGTCATTGGAAATTTCTCTCGTAAGTACACTAAACTCGTTCATAGCTCTGTTATTATTCTTTCAAATTAAAGTTTTCCTCATTAAATGAAAATAGAACGGAAATGAGACATTCAATATCAATCACAAATGATGGAAATTCTTCAGGTCTATTTTGAACAACTTGGCTATATAAACATGTATATGTTTTCACCTTTCAGCACATAATTTAGAGATTATCATAGATTTTTATCATTTTTTTCTAATTGTAGATATGCAAGGTATTAGGATTCTGCATTGTAATATAATTGCTTCATTCGCAACAACGATTATCAGAAATAAGAGATTATGAGCAGAAAAAGAGATTTTTTTCTGTTTCTTTTTGAAACTCTTTATAAAATCATTATGAAAAATAGTATAAGGGAACATTTTGAAATTCTTCTTCAGTGTCTTGATATCCAATCAATCTAGGAGACATTTCATAAGTTACACATGACTATACTATTTCCTTAACTGGTGATCTTTCCTTGTCCTAAATGATATATGCCTGTGTAGCTTTAATACTTTGCACCAAATAACATGTTCCAGTTGTGTATAAAGATGTGCTTCATAGATTGATTTCTTCTGTTATCACCGCAATGTGAGAAATTAATATCTGTTATTTGTTTTTACGAACAGAGGAAGCAATTCATGTGTATGCCTTGGTCAGAATCAACAGGCTTCTTCAGCTATACAGAGTGGTAAGAGACCATTTTATACAAACATAAACACTATTTCAAGTAATCCCCATTCATCCAATGATGAGTTATACCTCATTTACAAATATACATGTATGTTGGTCAATGATCATATCCTCTTACAGAGTGTTGCAAATAATTGCAAATTTGCAGTTAATCGGTTGTTTGCTTTTTGTATCAACAACTATCATTGATTTGCTTTTTGAAATCATTTTAACACTTATAAATTTTCAACATAAAAGTTGTAATTGACAGTCAGACCGCAGGTCCCTATGCTAATGAGCAAAAAGGTCAGATTCATCCAAATCATCTCGAGGCTGAATCCTCCTCCTTGCAAAATCTTGTGATTCGTGAGATTTTCTTTCTCTAAGAATTTACCTGATTTAACCTCAAGTCAAATGAAATATCATTGCACCATCAGAAAGAGTAAATGTTACTCTTTCATACTGGTCATTTATTTTGTATACAATATTTTGATAATAAGGGAATTTCTGGCCTGAAAATATGCCTCAAAACTGAATTTTCTTCCTCTGTTTTCTTTTGCAAATTGTGCAAAACTTTCTATTTTTAGCCTCAATGATATATATATAACCATAAAGCTGAACTTCTGTACTTTCTCACAATGCCACTCTTGATATGCGGCACCTTTTAGTCGGGTCAAGATCACACTTTTCCCTCCAAGGTACAAGACGAGATTTTCTGAAATTTTGTATTTGCATGAAATCCAGAGTTCTGATTGGCTGGATAAGGTTCACAAAACAACAGGCGCGGGGAATTTGAGGAGATTACCACATGGGAAGTGTGACCTTCCCATGAACCCAGGCACTGGAACCGTTGGAATTTGCCAGTGTGTGGTCTCTTTGACCAATCAGAGTGCAGTATTCTTGTTTTCAAGCTGCTTTTTGTACTTGGCCAATGAAAAGCGTGATCTTGACCCAATTAAACCAATTCTTATTTTGAAACCTAGACCATTTTAAAGCATACATATTCAGCTTTATCACAAAATGATTTGGGCTCAAACAAAAATAAAGTGTAAAAATAGCAGCTTTTGTCTGGTGAAAATAATTATTTTGTAGCATATTTTAGATCAAAAGTTTAACCTATATTACAAAATCTTTGGATAAATGCAAACACATGACCTAAAAGAATGATTCTTCTTCTTTACAATGATACCAAAATCATGAAATTCGATGCCCAATTAGAGCAGCAATGACCGAATGAAAAGAGGTGTTTTGGTCCGCATCAAGCTCATTAAATATGTAGAACTTCTCTAGTCATGAATATCACTTGGATGAAAGAAGCCACTTTCTTGGGACCTGCCGACTGACTGTTGATTGCAAATATTTTCTTGAAGTTCCCCATATAGTAGAGCGGATTAGCCGAACAATTGTGCAAATTTTGACTAAAGCATGAAACTTTCACAAGTATAAGTATATGCCGTAAGATTTATTTTAAAGATGGGAGGTAAATTTTAAAATGCCATTTTCGGCCGTTGCCATGGCAACGGATTAATTTCTCAAAAATGACATACATTCCCATGTAAATGGTAAATAAACATGATATAGATGAGCAAAATGATAATTTTCAAGTTCCCAATTGAATATATATAAAATTTAGAAACATTCAAAAGTCCCAACGCATCATTTGATCCTTGAAATCCTAATGTAGACACCAAAATAACATCCCCAGGAGTATTTTTTTAATGTACTATGTCCACTTTTAAGTAACATTAAAACCCCCATTTTTCAAACAATCTTTGAATTTTTGGACACAATATTGACACCTGACTGTTTATTCAACTTGACACAATGTACAGTATTAGTTGACCCTTGAAACACTAGTGAAGACACCAAAATCATATCCCCAATGTGTATTATTAATGAATTATATGTCCATTTCGAAGTAACAACAGTCAATTTAGACCCCATTTTGGAGGCCATCTTGGATTTGTTAACATACCAGTCCATTGGTTGTCCTTGTAACTTGTTCTAATGCATTAAACCATGGTTTTATGATGATGGTTTAGACATCAAAATCATATTCCCCAGACAGATATTGAACAAACTATGTCCTAATTTATTATTTCACTTTTGAAACTATGGTTTAGACACCAAAATCATATCTCACAGGTGAATATAAAAGGAGCTATTCCACTTTTAAGTATCAGCAGCCATTTTAGAATAGTTTTTGGAAGGCATATTGGATTTTCGAATATACCTGACTGTCATTGTAACTTGTACTAATATTGTTAGACTCTTGAAACCAATGATTTAGACACCAAAATATCATCCTCCAGGCCAATATGAAATGAGCTATGTCCGCTTTAGGTATCAGCAACCATTTTAGATTCAATTTTTTGAAGCCATCTTAGATTTTTAGACATTCCAGACCACTGGCTTTCCCTGTAACTTGGTCCAATGTACTACTTGATCCTTAAAACCAATGAATAGAAACCAAATTAAAGCCATTTTATCAAGTAATGGATGAATTGTGGATTTTTAGCCTATGGCACCCACTGAGGGCACCATCTTGGAATACCCTTGAGTGCTTAAATTATTTTTAACCTTTCAACCAGTAAAGGTATTTTTTATCTTATTTGACCAGTCTACTTTTCATCTAAAATAACCAGTGAATAGATTACACTTGGCGTTGAATAGATTCATATGTTACTTTAAAAATTATCACAGTATTACAAAATTTTCTTCGTCAAAATCAGCAATGCAATTTTAAGGGGGCCAGATATGACGTATCAAGCAAAATTTACTTTAAAATGTTCTCACCGAGCCGGCGACAGAGCAAAATTTTCCAAATTTTTCATTTTTGGTATATTATTCGTAAAATAATCATATTTTATCCATCTCTCTTTCACTTTCTCTGTATTTTTTCTTGTGATGATTTTTTTTTCTTTTTTGGGAGGGGGGAGACGGGTTTCAAAATTCCCGGGAATTTTCTTGATGGAAACTTTCCATGGGAATAAACGTGACTTTTGTGGGAATTTTTTTAATTTTCGGCAATTTTCATGAATTTTTAAAGAAATGATGGGAATTTTCACAAAGTAACAATTTTCTGATATTTGTATGCAGGAATTAAAGAGTGTATCCTGGCAGATGATGCCTAATAGTGATTTGCTATCATATTTCAAGCCAAGTATGCTAAAACAGTCGGACAAGGCATGATTTCATGATTTCATGATCTCCATGTAAAAGTTGATTTACTGTATTTACCTTGATTAGGATATCAAGACCATGTCTACTCCTCAAATAGACTTAAGATTTTGATTTATCAACCCCTATAATCCCCTTAGATATTGATATGATGAACAGCTTTAAAACACAAATTACCCCAAAACGCTTTCTTCAAAATGGCCGCCTGCGAATACTTTGAACGTAATTGTCCAGCATCGAAATTAGAGTTTCGGGAATTTATTTGAGCCAAAAAAAGTCTGATGTGATTTTTGTAGGTCTTATTTCGATGCCATGTATTATGAAATAAGATGGTGCTTATCATTTAGCATATTTATGTTCAGCAACCTCCTATAAGGAAAAGGAACTAAATAAACATATTTTTATCAAAATTTGTACTTTTCTGGAGCCATTTGTAACATAGAGCCTGTTCAGACCGGCAGAGATAGCGCGATCTAGCGCGCGCTAGATCGCGCTATCTCTGCGGTGTGGAAGGTACAACGTCGTTTCGGTCCGCCCAACAGCGAGCCACGGCGAGCCAAAACGGCGTGCCACTGGAGCACCTCTTGGGGGTGGTCCACGAGAGATAGCGCGGTCTAGCGCGCGCTAGATCGCGCTATCTCTGCCGGTGTGAACCCGAGCTACGATAGCACGCCGGAAGTCATCAAACACAGTTAAAATACAAGAGTCTAGAATCTAGATTAATCAAATTAGAAATACATGCACAATGTATACAACGCCATGAAATAAACGTAGGCCGGCTAGCATAATAGGCACAGCGATATCGAGCTCTCAACTAACTAGTACGGGTTCGTAATAGCGCGCGAAATCTTTGACCGCTCTGACCTCATGACGTCACGCGTCATGGCAACAGGACCTCTAAAAAAAGGGGGTGCTACGATAGACCGCGCTATCTCACTGCGGTGTGAATCCGGCGAATGCCAATGGGCGGACCGTGGATCGCGCTACGATAGCGCGATCCACGGTCCGCCCACGGTCCCCCCCTTGCGGTGTGAACAGCCCCATTGATATTCATCATTATGTTCAAGCATTACCAAAACAAAAGTAATTTTTGTCATCCTAATGAAATCATGCATAACACTTAATGTAACTTTTGTTCAAAATTAAAAGAGTAGGTCAAACCTTACGCATATTCAGTTAATTTTATTGTATTTTCCGTCGGTCCATTATCTTGTCAGCTATGTTTTTTTTTTTAATGAAATGTTATGTTATTGCCATTTCAACGCCTTAAAATGGTATTTATACATTTAACAACAAACATGAACGTGTATGTTTGGCACCCTAATCTTAGTGGAAATGAATGAAAATAAGATTCTACTAGGTATTTTTTTTTATCAAAGATGGTATTTTCTGGGGGGAAAATGATCCGTTGCCATGGCAACCGAACACACATTTGCAAAAAAATGATATCATTAAATTCAACAATTACCAAGGCAGCATCAGTTTTTATCATGCTATTGTACTCATGCAGAACACTTACTGTAATTTTTGTTCAAAACTTAATGACTGGTCAAACATTATGTAGCTTAAGTAAACCTTTATTTTGCATCCCACCTGACCATTATCATTTCAACAGTATTTTTTTTGTATTTATAAATTTCATCTTGATTGGTTGCCAAGGCAATGGCTGAAGATGTTATCTACATATTAACAGCAAACATATATTTTCTAACACCCTTAACTTAGGGGAAATGAAAGAAAAATCAGATTTTATCATGTTTTTATTTATCAAAGCTGCTGATACTTTTCTGGGGGAAATGAGCTGTTGCCATGGCAACAGAACATTTGAATTACTAATATTTATCGTTTAATTCAAGTATTACCAAGGCAACATCAATTTATTATTCTAATGAACTCATGCAGAATACTTAGTGAATTTTTTGTTCAAAATTAAATGACTGGCCAAAGCTTTCGCATATTGAGTTATATTTGTTTTTTCCACCTGTCCATGATCTTGTCATCCAAATTAATATTTTTTGTGAATTAGATATCATTTGGTTGCCATGGCAATAGCTTTAGATGTTATTTAAACAATTTGCATCAAACATATCTATGTTTAACCCACTAAGATTAGGGGAAATGCAAGAAAAACCAGATTCTATAGTCCTTTTTTTATAAAAACTGGTACTAAATGATCCGTTGCTATGGCAACAGGCAATTTGCAACATTGATATTTATCGTTGAATTCAAGTATTACCAAGGCAACATCAATCTGTATCATTCCAATTAGTTCATGCAGAACACTCACTGTATTATTTCCCCTAAATTAATTGAGTAGGTCAAACCTTATGCATATTACATAAGTTAATTTTCATTGTACTTTTCACCTATCCATAGCCTTGTCATCCCTGCTGTTTTTTTATTATTAGATGTTATCTGGTTGCCATGGCAATGGCTTAAGATGTTATATTTATAAATGTAGTCACAATCATATTTCGATTAGTACCTTAAAAATATTGAAAATGGAATGATGATCATACATGTATTCTATATTTTTATCAATATTTTTACCTTTCTAGAGGGAAATAAGCTGTTGCCATGGCAACGGGATCTTTGCAACATTTGTTTTTTTAAATTTAATTCAAGCATTACCAAGGCAACATAATGTTTTATCTTTATAAAGAACTCCTGCAGAACACTTTCTGTATTTTTTGTTCAAATGAGGGGGTCAAAACTTAAGCATACAGATTAAGTCATTTCCAGTTGTATTTTCCACCTGTCCATTGTCTAGTTTACCATGTTATTTTTGTAAATTAGATGTTATTTGGTTGTCATGGCAATGGCTTGAGATGTAGTTTATACATTGACTACCAAAATATCATTGTTTAACACTGTAAAATTAGGGGAAATTAAAGATAAATCCTATTCTACAACGTTTTTTTAATCAATTTTTTTATTTTTCTGGGGAAAAACAAGCCGTTGCCATGGCAACAGACCAATTGGAACTATCTTGTTAATTTTGAATGTTTCTAAATTTTATATATATTCAATTGGGAACTTGAAAATTATCATTTTGCTCATCTATATCATGTTTATTTACCATTTACATGGGAATGTATGTCATTTTTGAGAAATTAATCCGTTGCCATGGCAACGGCCGAAAATGGCATTTTAAAATTTACCTCCCACCTTTAAAATTAATCTTACGGCATATACTAATACTTGTGAAAGTTTCATGCTTTAGTCAAAATTTGCACAATTGTTGTGATTTTTGGAGCTAATCCGCTCTACTAATAAGCCAATTCTAATATATACATGTATATATGTATGTCTCAGCCCCTCTATCCTCATATGCATGAATTTCCTTGACAAACACTCTTCTTCTTCCATTTAATATCAAGTGATGCACTTCACTGATAATTGTCGTAGCTGAAGTAGTTTATAAGCTGAAATCAGTGTGACAATTTAAAACAATGTTTGCTTGAAATTAAGATAGGGGTGAGAGTTTCCATTGATACCAACGATTCAGAAAATATTGAAAACTTAAAGAATGAATGTTTTCAGTTAGGTTTGTATTCCTTGCTTAATCTGTGCAGAAAATTGTCCCCTCTCAGTGTTTTCCTATACTCTGTGTCCTTTTGGTTCCTTCTTTCAGCCACTTGCCTTCAACTACTTGGAGTCCGACGTCCAGAACTTGACAGGAAACATCAGGTAAAAGAAAAATACTTAGCATACTAGGGCTGTTTGTCCTGCTATTAATTGGAAAGTAATCTTTTTAGTTAACCCATACAGATTTTATGGGGCTGTTTTGCAATATAAAATGACTATTATAGGCAGTCTTGAGTAGATTTGCTCCTAGTTTCCACTGCGCTATTTCCCCCTGTACATTGCCAATAGTACAGTACCTCATGATTAAAGTTCAACAACACTCTTTTGTAAGACCTGAAAAGTGAGTGAACTCGAGTTTCTGGGTTGTAGCTTATGGTTAATAGGCAAAAAAAATAGGTTCATCGTTTGACTCTTGCCAATCCTGCAGATTTTTCTGCTTTATTCATCTTTGACCAAGCAAAACGTGCCTGCTGACCCTAATTTTCATTATTTTTTTCTAAACTGGTGAATGATGCAGTAGAACATGGGAAGGGGGGGGGGGGGAAGTTACCGATTTACCAATCCATTATTTATTTTACCTTTGTAATGGCAAACACATTTTATTCATGCCTAAGACTGGGAAGTGTTATTTCAACCTGTTGTCTCCTTTTCACAGAATGATGAAGTTCTTCTTCTACATGGTCCTATTCATTCACATGCTGGCGTGTATGTGGTACATGAATGCTTGTCCACCTGTCTTCAAGTACCCTATCACTAGGGATACATTCAGTGGCTTCATCAACACCAACTTCCACCGCTGCAAGAACAACTCGTGGACATCCAAAACAGATACTAGTTTCTGTACGTCAGTGTGATTAGTTAGATAACTACTAGTTAGATTAGTTGATTAGAATTTAGCTTTTAGATTTAATTTCCTATCTTTATCCAAGAAAGATTTATTTCATTTATTGAAGAGCTGAAATATGTTCATTTACACTTGTGTTTGTCACATGCAGATATAATTTTGAATTTGTATTACCATAAACGTTTATGATTTTAGATTGACAGCTGCTCAAAGATATGGCAGTAAGGTGACTCTTTGTTTAAATAATTGTAGCAGAACTCTTTGTCTCAAAAATTTTACCAAAAATTTATATTTCAAATAATATGTTTCCACACATGGGCAGGATTACCCTCACCATCAAATTGAGTTTTTTTTTTTTTTAAGGTGTCTAGATAACCGAATTAGCAGTATCACATTGCAGCTGCTGTACTTGATTCGTTAATAACCCTGGCCTTATTCTTTTGTGTGTTGATAGACAATCAATCAATTGCTGCCCAATATGTGACCAGTATGTACTGGGCATCAGCCACCGGAGCATCAGTAGGATATGGAGATATCCATGCCAACAACGTATCAGAGGTAAGTGTACCCTACTCTCCGAGTGGTCCAAGTCACCTGGCTGACACATGAAAGTCGGGGGGTTCCATCCCCGGTCTCGGCACTTGTGCCCGTGGGGCATTTAATCAACAGTACTCTTTTTATCCTACATTCAAATAATTAGATATGTTAGCTGTATGCATTCTTGGTAACTATGTGTGCAGCTGTTTTAGAAATTGAAATATTGAGGTCAATGTTGGATATTTTAATTACCCTCACCAAAGTGGCATCAAGACAGATGTTTATAGTTTTTGCCTGGGCTAGCATTCTGAAAATCTTCCATATTGAAAATTTTATAGTGCATTTTGAAGGTGAATGGTTGAAGTGTGCCAAATTGCATCAATATACCAGCAAGCCAAATGTGTGCAATGTCATGCCAATGGCTCATCTCATTTCTGATCACAATAAATGTGAAAAAAGGTAACAGACAGAAGAATGCTCAGAATACTGGCCCTGGCTTGTAATATTTAGTTTAACACTTTTACTGTATAATTATGATAACACAAATATTTTCTTCAACCAGTTTTGCCTGTAAACAATGTGTGCACATTCTTGATTCCCTGAAACAGCCAGTTGGTTACAATGACTTATCCATGAAATATCCATTTATAACCTGTGTTTAAAGTAGCAAATGCAAATTAGTGTCTTGCCTAAGACCCTATATGTAGCAATGATTTTGAATTTGTATTGTTGTTTCTGGGGACTTATGCACTAATCCATAACTCCTCTAATATATTCTTTTGTTTATCCTCAGATGATCTTAGCCCTCTTCTCCATGATCGTTGGTATTGTCTTTTTCGGGTACATCATAGCTAGCGTAGCAGCCAGCTTGGCCAACGCAGACGCCCAGAGAGCACGATACCAGGAGAAGCTTACAGCCATCAAGAGATACCTCAAGGTATGGAGTGTTCACGTACATAATAAGTCAATATAAAGATGTTGATATGAGGAGGGACTTTAGCTCATTTGGTAGATTAATGTATAAGGGGGGGGGGGAGTTGTGCTTGCCAAAAGATTTAGTCTTATGGTAGGGGGTCCTAAAGCTACGCACCACTCATCACGCATGCAGTTTTTATGGCAAATGCGCACTTTGTGTGTGGGACTGTGACTGCAGAGTGACGAATGATTCCTATTCAATTTTTTTCTACAAAGGCTGCATTAAATCTCTAAATGCAGAGAAAACCAACAACTGTTTGGAATTTCGGAGTTATATTCGCTTTAATTTCATTTTATCCTATTAATATATTTTAGAAATTGAGGCACAGGAAATACTATTTTTTTGCATGATAAATCGAGTGCGTAGCTTTAGGACCCCTTCTACATCGGGCAGCGAAATCAAGAGGTGTTCGGAAAACACAGCGGGATTTTCGTAATAGTGAGTTTTGCGATATTTTGTTCTTGGTTGATGATCTTAAGAATGTTTGCCACAAATTAGTGAAAGATAATTCGTTGAAATATTAAAATTGGCACAGTTTTTATCATTTGTAAACAAAGTGCGTAGCTTTAGGTCCCCCCCATCATACTTGTCATTAAACTTAAATACCCAGCTGTACAGGTATTATTTTGACAATTTGACGACCCAGGGCCCCATTGCATAAAGTTACTACCAGTATTATAGTAACTTTGCCATCTAATGAAAACTTCCCTGAAATCCTTGATTCTGATTGGCTGATAAGCATTGCTACTATGGAAGTTACCATTGTAGAGCAAAGTGACTATTATAGTTTATGCAACTGGGCCCAGTTATAACAGGCCCCTGCAGAAAGAGGCCCTGGGGCCAAATGCAGACAGAATCATATCACATACAAGGGACATGCCACATCAAGAGGTTACCAGTTGTAATTATGTCCCGGAGGGAGGGGTGGGGGGCAAGTACAATTGTTAAGTGTCTTATTCCTCTCTCAGCAGAAATTACATTTTTAATCTAATGATTTTAATGTATAAAAGACAAACATGACGAACGTGGAAAGCTCTGTGAATGTTAGTGTGATTTGCTATGACAATAATAATGATTTAAAGATTCATATTTTGCACACATTTGTTGATAATGACACTCAAGGTGCACAATTAACATATGACAACTTATCCAATACAGAATATAAAATCTATAATGGAAATCGAAAAAAAAATGACAAGTGAGGGATGCGGCACAGACTTTTATTAATCAATGTATCAAACGGAAGCTTTTCATGAAAAAGCTCCCTCGTATTTAAACAATGATTGCCTTGACCCATAGCTGTCCATAACAAATGTTTATTAGAGATGAAAGTTTAATGATCGTTCAAATATTTGTTATCCCTGATCACACACAGGACCAGGCTGTTGAGAAATCCTTGGCGCAGCACGTTGACGTCTACTACAACTACATGTGGCTCAGGACTAAGGGTGTGGAACCGGACTCCCTGTTTGATGGACTTCCTCTGGCTCTCAAAGCTGATGTCTCCCTTGACCTCTATCAAGGGATCATCAACAAGGTATAATTATGGTCTTGGTTTAATCATATTCAATGAACAAAGTCCTCATTGATGAAAACAACAGGAGGTTGGTGGGGTTGTTTTACAAAGATTTAAAGACAGAGACCCGTATTCTGAAGTCGGGTTTAACTTAAACTCTGGTTTAAAGTTGTGGTTTAACTATAGAAAGCCAGATGTCACATAAATTTCTAATGTTTAAGGTTCAATGTATCGGCTCATTTGGCTCTCAAATCATTCTTAACTGCCTGGGAAGGGTATATAAGATAGTGTCTTCTCCATTCAAGAATTAGAAAAAACCACAGTGAAACATAACAAAGATGCAATGTAAACAAGATTCTGACATTTTTGGCTTCCCACAATTTTAGTACAAAGTTAGACCACGGACTAAGTTAAACCCGACTTCAGAATACGGGCCAAAGAATCATCACTTTTCATGAAGAATTCAATTTGACTTGGGATTAACCTCTAGGGTTACAATAAATATTCCCAGTGCTTTTAACAAATGTAGTGCCAGCAAATTATAATTTACTCCCTAAGAGAGGTGACGATCCCCTCCCCCCACCAATTTAAGTGTGAGTAAACTATTACACTGACATCATTACATTGGTCTGAATCAAATTAAGGATGTGCTGACCAAGTACTATCCAATGACATTGCAGGATGAATATTGTGTGTACTTTGGCCATTAACCATGACCTATTATTGAACATAAATGGAATTTGTCACTGTTTTGTGACCATATCTGACAGATAAATTGTTATATGGAGTGGTTCAGTAATGTTCCTTGTGTCGGCATTTAATATCTTTCCTCTTAAATCTGTTCAACCCCCAGGTACCATTGTTCCAGAACACAGAGATAGGCTTTCAAAAGATGTTGGCAATGTGCATCAAGCCAGTCTACTACCTCAACAGGGAATACATTGTACGCAAACATGACTTTGGAAAAGAAGTAAGTATATGTTTGGCCTGTCCATCTTGTTAAATATGTCTCACTTGCAGTATGATTATAACCATTGCTATTTTTCAATTTAGCAACAGCGTAAGCAACAAAAATCACAATTATATTTTTGGAAACATCAACAAAAAGCACAAAAGTGTTAAATTGTCAATGAACTTTCCAAGCAAAATCTATATTTTACCCCTAAGGGACTGGGCTATATGAGATTTATTGAGGTAGGGAGGGGGAATCATATGATGGCTCCCCTTCTGATCTTGGGGTTATGGGGGGGGGGGGCAACAGTATTGTCCATGATGTGAGCAACTGGAATGTAGCTTGAGTATACTGCACTACTATTGATAGAAGAGCAATTCCATAAGATTTTTATGTCTGACCCTCCTATAAATGGAACCTGCCTGAATTTACTTATCTTAGTTTTCTAGCTTGGCATCCTGTCAAAAGTCTTGAGCTGCGTCTTTTCTGCAGGAAAATTGCAAGCAGCTTTTCATTACTGATAACATCATGCGTAATTTAGTGGTCATGCCCCTTACTACGATGTCATTGACTTTGAGCGTTGAAAGTTGAGATCGCTTTTCATGACTGATTCTGACATTTTATCGTGGACAAAAGTATGAGGAGTATGGTAAATTGGATATGAAAAGACACATATTGCCTTTAAAGCTGACAACACTTGACAAAATGCTCTTAACTGATAGTGACTTGGGCAGTTCATGAATTGAAATAAGAATGTAGAGAAACTAGGATGGGATGTTTAAGAAAATAATGATAATCACTTCCTATTATTGTTCCCTTCTTGTAGATGTTCTTCATCCATCGTGGTGTTGTTGAGGTTGTCTCTGAAGACGGATCAATTGTCTTTGATACAATGCAATCTGGTAGATTCTTTGGTGAAATCAGTCTGGTCTTCAGTTGTCCAAGAACTGCCTCCATCAGGTAGGATGAATTATCTGGGGCCCGTTTCACAAATAGTTACAACTGTTGTAACTTTGCCATTATGTCAACTACCACCATGGTTACCTTAATTATGATTGGCTTCTACGCCCTGTTACCATGGTAGTTGCCATATTGGCAAAGTTACAACAGTTATAACTTTTTATGAAACCCGCCCCAGGTCTTTGCACCAAGACCAGGGTCTCTTCGCATGAAAGAATGAACTTTTATATATAGTAACTTTACTTCTAATGTTATATGTCTCCACTTCGTGCTCCATATAAGTTTTGTATTGCTTTCAAATTCGCATTTACTATGGGGAAACTCTCTACAACGCACCACTTCCTTTAAAATTGCAAATTAAATTACAATGGAGTGTTGAGAGGCTTTTGTCAAAAGTTGGTTGACCGGGACAGCATCGGAATCTGTTGACTCTGGACAACGACATACATTTTTTAGCAATTCTTCGTCCAGTGCAAATCTTTTGATGATCTGCTGCCCCACTCCACCAACTTTCGACAAAAGCCTTGCAGCTGTCCATTGTGATTTTGATTGCATTTTCAAAGGAATCGATGCATTATAGAGAATTTCCCTGTAGTAAATGTGAGAGCTATGGCTTGAATAATTCATTAAGTCATTTGAAATACTTTGCTTGCACATACAAAAAGGTTTATTATTACAGGATTTCCGCTACATCTCTCACATGAACATTCAGTCTTTACATATTTGATCATTGCTCTTACTTACCAGGGCGGAGAACAATGTGGACATGTTTGTGCTCAACAAGGAAGATCTAGATGAGGTACTGACCCACTACCCATCCATCAAGGATCAGATCAACAAGGTTGCTGAGGAGAGGATCACTGCTGTACGCAAGAGAAGCGAGGCCAAAGTTGACCAGGCAGTGAGTTCTCAATCCCTCATTTTCAGAATTCACCTACTCTGTGTAAAGTTAATAAACTATTCTAGCCCCATGATTCTAGACCCCTAGGAAGCATTTCATGAAAAATTTTGTCAGCGATTTTCACCGACTCATTTTTAGGCAATCAGATGCAAGGATTCGCAGTAGCTTTTTAACAATATTCAACTAAAAATTACTGACTTATTTCATGAAATGTTCCCCTTGTTAAAGCAATCCTGTTAGTAGCTCATAGAGGATGCTGCATGTATCCTGAGATGATAGTATAGTGAAGTTAACCATCAAAACAAAGGCCATCAATCGCACATATCCAATATTTTGCACTGCATTTTATTTTCAGAGCAACACCCCAAACAACAGCAATAACAACAGCATCAAGGGTAGTAGCTTCAACAGCATTGAGAAGTCTGAGAACTCTACGGCCAGCGCAAGCAGCAGCAGCCACCCATCATGCTCTTCTACTGCCGACAATGCCAGCAGCCAGACCCGACCGGAGGACGGACATTCCACCGGTACCGCAGCAGCTGCCAGTGATAACAGGAGTGAGCCGGAGAGTCCCAGCGTCAGCAGCACGGCAGCCACAACGCCAACGTCTACTAGTCCACCACCACCACCCCCTGGTGAAGCACCCATGAAGCCGGCCCGTCAGATCCCACAGCCCAATGCCAATAACAATGCCAGCACTGCGGAAGGTAGTGGTAATAACAACAACCAAGGAGGAAATAATGGTAAGACATTGCTTTACCCTTCCACATCAATTGTAAAGGGATTTTAATTATTAGTCAAGTTTCAAAATAATGATGGTGGACAGTGATCTGGGTCCTGTAACACAAAGGCTAGCGATTAATTGTAGGCTTGATTTTCATGATTGATTGTGCATTGAAGTCAATGCAATCACTTGTAGAAAAATGTCTTACGATCATTGCAAACCTATGTGTTACGGGCCCCTGCTCTTCTATGCCACATATCATGTCCATGGTTGTTGGAAATGGGTAGTTTATAGTTATGTGTATTGAGTGTAGAGCTTAACAAGGATTGGTAAAGAACTCCAAAGATGCCGAGCAACCAGTGGTGTATTTTCTATTGAAGAAAAAGTTTTTATTGTCTGTTTGGTGATGAAATTTCTCATAAAAGTCCCATATTCGAATGAAATTAGAGATCCCTAAAGTATTTTTTTATCAATATCAATTATTCATCTTTCTTTTATAGATTTATTATATTTTCATTGAAGAAGTTAGCAACACTTGATAACACTGATTTATAGTGTAGTCTGTTGAATCTTACTGTTCAAAGCCTTTACTCTTTAATCTTAACAGCCTCCAACACACAATCTGATCCATCAGCTCCTGACAGCTCCTCCTCCACGACCCACGTACCAACTCGCTACCCCATGCCGTTCTGCTGCATCAGACGTGATAAGAACTACCTAGAGGCACTTCTCCACGCCAACCGCTTTGTTCTGAACCCCGACAGCCCTGTGGTGCGTAACCTGGCCAGACTGACATGTTGCCTAGCTGTAGCGACTTCTTGGACCATCATGTACCAGGTAGATATAATTTTATTTTTGTTTCATAGTGATCTAGATCTAGAAGTTTTTGTTGTCATGCCATACAGGGTAGGAGGGATGGTAAACAATATATTGAATTGAATAGTCGATTGTATCTCTTACGTTACAGGGCATAACAGTGATATGTTGCTTGGCTACACAGAAAGTTATTAGAAATTTGGAGTTCAGCAAACTTTTGGAAATACTGAAAATAACTGAACACCAAAATATGTGGTTACTGCACAGGGTAGCCCTGTTTCAAAACCATAATAAAGATAAATAATGCATTTTGCTTCCTTTGTGTTTCTGCAGGCTTTCTACCAGGTCCAGAGCATGCCTTTCCTCATCTTCAGCTATGTCTGTGAATGTGTCTTCATCTTTGAGGTCAGTTTAAAATATGGTTATATTTGTCTAATGCTCATTGGTGATTTGGTTAGATTTCATTCATTTTCTGAATTTTAATCTTTTTTTAATTCTTTGAACTGGAAGAATCTCAATCTTTTTTTTCAATAGTAGTTCTCTAGGCATCATAAGGTTCTTGTAGATATATTTTGTACAATGAGTATCTTGCTTTTAGCCCTAAACAGCGTCTTGCTTCCTCAGGAAATGTTGTCTTGTGGATCTATTGTTATTGTAAGGGTTGTACTAGCCAGAAATAATCATACATTCGTATTGATTTTGTATATTATTTTGAGTAGGATACAAAATATGAATTATCTATTCTTTTGTAAGGGATGAACAAGGTCAGGTATTTACCATTTTGCCCATTCCTTTAGATCTACATTAAGTTCCATGTCAGCAATGCAGACGAATACGGCGCCCTTGAGAAAGACTTCAGCAAGATATACAAAAGCTACTTACGCAAGTGGAGCGGTTTCGCACAGGACCTGATACCTACGCTTCCCATAGAGCTCTTTGCATTCCTGGCCCAGGGGGATAAGCACTTTGCAGTACTGTCATTCCTGAGGTTCCGACAGGTTATACGTCTGATGCGTGTGTCACAGTTCTTTGATAGATGGGAACAGGAACTTAATATCAAGTAAGTAATGAAAGAGTCTTTGATTGTAAGATGTCTCATAAATGTAAAGTGGTCACTTATTCTGGAGTTTACGAGGAGTTCAGTGTTACCTAGACCCCTGTTACACTGGATATTCTACCCAATACCAGTCTCAGGGCGCCCCGAGACTGGTTTTCAAAAAGTTGATCTAAATTTTTGACCCCCTATTACACCGGAATCATAACGAGTCTTGGTGCCTTCCCCCCCACTGAGACAGCTTTCTGTGCGTTTACAGTGACTTACCAAAGCTGTCCGAGATTAATTTAGCAGGGCGCCAAGTGCGTGCTGTGTTTGTTTGGATAATCGTTCCAGGTGTAGCACATCAAGCGAAACTGTCTCTGACCAGACTCGGGCAGGTTTGTGTTTACACCAAATCCAAAGCAGTCTCGGAGCACACCGCGAGGTGGTCCGAGATAGGTTTGCTGAGAAGGGGTCTCGGGTAGGTTTTTGCGTTTACACCGGATGAGAAACCTGCCCAAGACTGGTTTCAGGGCGCGCCAAGACTACATAGGAAATCCGGTGTAACAGATGTCTTACAGTCGTGCACGTTCACACCAACGCGTACATGTTATTTAATGCTTAATTTTATTGATGGATATGCAGAAGTGCCCATCCTGTGCGCATGATCTGGCCAATGCGATGATTTGTTATATACCACATGCAACTAAAAGTGAAGAGGGACTCTATGTCACACTCGAATCTTTGTGAAACACCACCCGGTTGTGTCTAGTCCCAGTAATGGATAACCCTCTAAACCGTGTCACTGTTAGTGAGTCTTCAGACATATACACTAATTAGAAATACAAACAAAAAGTTGGTTTTAAAACAAGTCTGACTATGCTTCAAATTGTAATGCCAACTTTAGTTTCAGTATATTGGTCAATTGAGTTGTATATAGTTGGTTATGTAATTGTTCTCTCTTGATTATCTTTTTCATTTCAGTATCCTGAAAGTGAGATTAACCAAGTTCTTTGTTTTACTGCTGATCATCATTCATCTGTTTGCTAGCATCTGGTACACCATAGCATGTCCTCTTGGTGTTTGCAAAGAAGGCTCATGGGCTACTAAGATGGGTAAGTTGTCCATCCTCCGTTTCTTCTTTCTTGTTCTCTCTTTTTTATTGATATTCTGTTCTCTTTTCTTCACTTCTCCATTGCAACCTTTCTTCTCTGTCAATAATAATCTCTTTTCTCTTTTCTTCCATGCACTTTGTTCTTCATTTTTGTCTCGCCTGCATAGCATAGCGACTATAGGCGACGCTATCTTAAGTTTTTGAAATGTCATCATAACTTAGAAAGTATATGGACCTAGTTCATAAAACCCAAACATAAGGGTAATGGTGTATTATTGAAGATCCTTCCTGAGTTTCAGGTCACATGACCTAGGTCAAATGTCAGTTAGTGTCAACGAACTTTGACCATGTTGGGGGTTTAGTGGAATTGTCATCATAACTTAAATTTTTTTTGGATCTAGTTCATGAAACTTGAACATAAGAGCAATTAAGTATTCCTAAATACCCTGTGCGAGTTTCAGGTCACATGACCAAGGTCAAAGGTCATTTAGGGTAAACAAACTTTGATAATGTTGGGGGTATTTATGGAATCGGCATCATAAGTGTATGGATCTACACATGTAATTCATGAAACATAGACATAAGGGTAATCTGCAAGTATGTTTTGCACCCGTCTTAGGTAACATGATTGTGGTCAAAGGTCATTTTGGCTCAATGGACATACTTATTTCATTATCAAATGAGTGTTCTCTTTTGTGAATGATCATTCAATAGCTGTTTTCAAAGTCTGCACTACTGCTATATCGAATCACGTAATGCAGGCGAGACTGCAGAGGTGTTCCACTTGTTCTTTTCTTGTCATTTTACTCATTCCTATTCGCTTACCCAATTCACTTATTTCATGCATTTGCTTTCTCTTGTCAAACATTCCTTGCAGTGCTTTGCCTTTTCACCCTTTCTCAGAGTGTTTTCTTTATGTCCCCTATCTTCTCATCCTTTTCTTTCACATGGGTTAAGGTTGAGGATCCATAACATTTTCTCAGGCGGCAATTGCTCTGCTGTAAAATCGACACTCTGTATGGAATGACCAAATTCAACCCTGGATTTAACACTATATACTATCCTAAACCTAACCCCTTAACCTTGCTAACATACAACCCTATTGCAACCCTTATTCTAATCCTATATCTTAGATGAAATAAAGCAAGGAGCAATTGTTGCCAGAGCAAATGTTGTGTCACCAAGGCTGACATACCATTGTTGATTTTTGCCTTTGTTTATACATGTATAGGGAGCATTTATTTAGAAAATGTTGCCAGTCTTTTGTGAAAGTAGTAAATATAGTGACTGAACACTAGTGAATCTGAAATATACTGTTTTCATTTCCACTTAAACGATTTTGTTACGTTGGGATGGGATCGGTGATTATTGAAGGGAAGCGTAAGAAGGAAACTTTGGAGAAAGTTATACAGTTCAAATCACTAGGTATTTAATCATCAATATTCAGCTACAGTTCGAAGTACATGAAGATTCAGAGTATATCAGGAGACGATGAATATAAAATAATTTAGAAGTATCGGGTTGAGATTCGAAGTGCAGTTAAATTAATACTGGATGGACATCTAAGTCTTGAAGTCAGTCAGTCAGGATTAGTGTGGGTCTAGTATTCTATCGTTGGTATTCTCTAACCTCTAATAATCAAGAAGTCTTATTTATATCTTTTGTTTTGGGGGTGTAACAATTTAAGGTGGGAGTGATCTAAACTTGATCTGATTGGTCTACAGGTAACTGTCTCTCAAACTTTCTTTGGTATAAGGGGTGTGGTGATGCTCTGTGCAAGTGACTGGGGCTGGAAGTGTGAGTCATACTTCTTCCTTGAAGTTAGCTGACGTCACTGAGTGTTGGTCTTTTTATGGTCAAGGTTTAGGAGTTAAATGGTATTGGGGGTTTAGGAATTCTTAGATGACATTCGGGGAGTTTGTAAACAAGTGAAGGTGAATGACTGAAAGGATAACAGAAAGTTAAATACATACATAACAATTTAAAGACCCACATCGTGCTGAACTCAGCCAAGGTGAGGTGAATGGGTAGCCAGTAGACAGAAATTCCTTCATGCTCAAGCACCCGATCAAGGTGGCTGTGCTAAAGCCAAAGTGATAATAACACCATGTTAAGCAGGGCCCGCTGGGGGAAACAGTTTTCAGAACTGAAGTAGCTACCCTGGGTAAAATATGGTATTAGTAGTAGTACATGTAGAAGTAGTCCAAGTGCTGTAAGAATCCTTACAAACAAATGACAAGAAAACAGTTGTCCAACATTTGCTATGGAGCTCACAACTTCCATTTATTGTCAATATCTCCATTTTATTCAATCTTTGACAGGTTACAGAGGGAATGAACCATACATCTTCTATCGTTACTGTGATACTATCTACTGGGCTGTGGCTACTTTGACATCAACGGGGTATGGTGATATACATGCGTACAGTGTTCCTGAGCTAAGTAAGTTTAGATTTCAACAATGTCAAATGTAGAGCGAGTAGTCTTGTTCCCATACATGATACTAATTTCATTTGGTTAGGTGTTATCTTTCTCAGTCCCACAAGAAAATATTTTGACTTCATTGGTTTTATACAGAATCCAGAATCCATTTGGTCAGCATACTACCCACATTTTGTAATATGAAGAGAAAGATCTTCAGGAAAGTGAAAAACGATGGCTACAATAGTGCTGTTAGATGCTTCATAGTTTCAATAAATAGCCAGAAAATTAGTCTAAAAATCAGGAGAGTGATTACCCCCCTCCCATTTGTATGTAGACGAATGTCTGAACTTCAATATGTTCTAGATTTTTAAAACCACTACATAATAGGTTTGGGACTTATTCCATCTTTCACATTGCATCTTCTATTTCGTGTTTGTTTCTAGTATTTGCAAGTATGGTGATGGTGTTTGGAAAGCTACTCTTCGGTTGGGTGCTCGGAAACATCGCCTCCACCCTCGCAAACGAAGAGTCGGGACGAGTCAGCTATGAAGAGAGACTTGCAGCGGTGAAGGTACGTAGGGCATTCTCACAATATTCACTGCTCTATCCTATTCTCTGTGCGTGATGAGTCTGCTTCAGGAATATTGATATTTATGGGTCTTTATCAGCGATTTTCACTGCCATATGTTATAAGCTACTCCAAATCCTTGCATCTGATTAGCTGAGATCAAATCCATCAAACTCTTCGTGAAACACTCCCTGTAAGGTCTTTGTGTGGTGAAAATTAAAGACCCAGACCGGACCCAAAAATGAAAATCACATATCACTATATACCAATCGAAAGTTTATAGACTACTAAATACAGCAATGTTAGCTTTATGCATTTTCATCGCTTAACAGCTGAGTATTTTGCTTAAGAACAGCTCCAATTATCAGGCTTAGAAAACAGGCTTTATTGTGCTTTTCACCGGCCTCGAGACCGTGACGTCACGTTGTGTGAGAAACGTTGTGATTCCATAGGTTTGTACACAGAAAAACTGGGTGATTTTTTTGCTTTCCAGATTACGCATTTCATTTTCTTCACTTCTATCACAGAGTTATATCACATATATTTTTTCCCGCATGCTTGAATTTATGAAATCTACAGTTTTGGACTAGTTTTTGCCATATTTTATTTCCTGCTTATATGGCGCAGATTTCAATTCTACCTGCATTCAGATTATGTGTAACAACTTTTCCTGACATAGCAATTTAGGCCCAATACGAGCCAAACAAAAAAAATCACAAAAAAAAGTAGTGAATAGTTGTAAGTTTCCCTCTATTTGAACACTGAATAATTGTGACTGCCATTTTCATCTGAAAATGAAAAAAAAATTGAATTCATAATCTGGAAATCAGAAAAATCAACCAGTTTTTTTGTACACAAACCTATGGAATCACAACCCTCCATACACAACATGACGTCATCATTTTCATGCGACGTTGGGGTGCTCAATCGAAACAAGTTCAGGAGGAGCAATTTCTTTGATTTCTATTTAATCTTTTAAGTAATGGAAGGAGATATATGTAATATTTTTGTTATATTTCTATTCTATGAATCATTACCTTTCAGTTGATGTATGGTTGTTTTTACCCCGGTCAGGGTCTTTATTTATTTTAAAAATCTTTTATTAAAAAAACATATACTGGTACCGCATAATAAATTACTATTGTTGGTACTAAAGTGTAGAAGAATAAGCAGCAGAATTTCTTGGTTGTAGGCTGATAATGAGACTTCATTGTATCCTCTTTTGCTTTTTATCTTGTGAAATGTGATGGAACCAAAGATTTTTTAGTACTGTTTCATTATTAACAAATATCTGTGCTAATAAGTGTTCAAATTACATGTAAAAAAAATCTAAAATAATTCCATTTTAGAGATCTTGCCAAGCATTTCAGCACCGCAAAGTTCGCTCAACTCTCTCAAAATATTGCATTTTATATAATTCTCTCACAGGACCAAATGAAAGACATGCGATTGAACAGCAAGTTGAGGAATCGAGTTATTAGCTATTTTGATTATCTATGGGCACGTAACAAGTAAGTCAGAGTTTGGTATTTGATTACCAGCTAAAGCGATATATATCTCTTTTTGATATATTGCTGTTTTTCCTCTCTTCATCATGTAGAGAATATGGTAATACATTTTCCTTGTAACCCTCTAGAAAATAAAATGAATTTCACCATGTAATGCTACGGTCACTATAACAAACACCTTATGAACGATTTCATACCATGTATTGGTCCCGGTATTGGTATGTATAAAAAAACGTTTGTACGGCAATATTAAAGGTATTTGTGACCATCACATTATGCTCATATTGATAACTCTTGAAATTTATTGGACCATCCTACCAAATAATTTGTAGTTGCAGGAATTGTATTGTATCATTACAATTAAAGGACAAGACCACCTCAACAAAAAATTGATTTGATTTAAAATAGAAAAATCCAACAAGCATAACGCTGAAAATTTTATCAAAATCGGATGTAAAATAAGAAAGTATGACATTTTAAAGTTTCGCATAATTTCATTAAACAGTTATATGCACATCCTGGTTGGTATGCAAATAAGGAGACTGATGACGTCATCCACTCACTATTTCTTTTGTATTTTATTATATGAAATATGAAATATTTCAATTTTCTCCTCTTTGTCAAGTGAAACAATGACTAATTCCTCCCTGAATATGTGGAATTAGCATTTTATGAAAACTATGGTTCAGTCAAGTTGGTCCTTATTGTCAAATCTGTAAAAATGAAATATTGTATAATTCAAACAATGAAAAACAAAAGAGATATTGAGTGAGGGACATCATCGACTGTCTTATTTATTTGCATGTCACTGAGTTGTGCATATAACTGTTTTGTCAAAACTAATCAAAACTTTAAAACTGTCATAACTTTCTTATTTTTATATCCGATTTTGATGAAATTTTCAGTGTTATGCTAGTTTGATTTTTCTCCATTTATTCAAATCAACATTTTCCTGGGGTGAACTTCACCTTTAATGTTGTATTTCATGAAACAGGTTAAAGGATAGAAAGCAGAATGTTGCTTCTTCATCTGAGTGATTCAAGGAATACAAAAAGAATTTGAACAAACCTTAGAAATACAAATCCAGCCAGTTTATAAAGCAAATAATGCACAGTTTGTACTGTCGCAGGCATCCCGGGTTTTCACTATATGTAATTTGTCGTGCATTGTATTTACCCACTAACACATACCTGTGCATTATTTGCATTATATGAGCAAAAGTTGTAAATCATACACTGAGTTTTCTCTTTTTCATTCTTCTTGTTCAGGGGTATAGATCAAAGTATCCTCTTCAGAGATGCCCCATTCTGTCTGCAGACTGATCTAGGTCTCGATGTTGCTGGCGAACATCTACAGAAGGTCAGTAGACAGTAGTCTTTCAGTGTTTCAGTTGGGTACCTTCACAAAGAAGCCATGTCCAAAACAGAAGTTTGAGCACCTTCTTTCATGCAGCATTCTTGCAATTGTCCTTTCATCTCTAATCATCACACTTCATCACAAAGGTGCTTTGTGTGTTTTATACTGACTTTCTCACATTTTCCTGTTGGTTTTTAGTGGTGAATGTGATAGACAATAATTCCTGCATGAAAAACTTCCGTAATTCTTTGCAGAGACTACCTGGTTCGGAAAGGACAATGGTTACCAATATCCTATCATACTCATTACTCACCCAATAAATTTAATTTCATGCTTCATTCTTCCTGGGAAGCACTTGCTAGGTGTACATGATGGTATTCACAATCTACTACTTTCTGTTTAATAATATATTTTATGATACGTCGGGATTTATTGGACTTGGTCATGTGAATATTTATATCCTTGCAGGTGGCTCTTTTCCGAGAGGCTGACGAAGCATTCCTACGTGCTCTTTCCCTCATGCTCAAACCTGTTCTCTTTATGCCTAATGATCTCATCGTAAGACAGGGAGATGTTGGAGATGAAATGTACTTCATCTGTCGAGGAGTGGTATGATTCCTTATTTATTTTATCCTCTCATTTGGAAAAAAATACACAACTCGGCATTCGAGGAAGCATGTTAACTTCACTTGTATTTGATGCCATAACGAGAAAATGTATCATGTTAGTAATATCTAAGATGGGAGTCTCATGAAATTCATATCGCATTTCCATGGAAAAATGGATCCTTGCCCAGAACCAAACCCATACAAATATCCCTCAAAAGCAAATTATAATTGTTTATTATGTAAATATAACCCCAAATTACATCAGAAGAAAGCACATCTTAATGGACACTAAAAGCTTAACCCTATCTTAACTGGGCTATTTCGGACCGGAGGGGGGGGGGTCAATTTGACCCCCCTCAGGCCCTCAGATCTCGGTCGCTGATTGCGCAATCGCCGCAAAAATTTGCATGCGTGTAGAGCCGGGTTTAAACTACAAGAGTGTATAGTAACATTTTCAAAATTAAAAAAATATATATTTCTATTAATTAATTATGCAAATAAGCATATGAAATTTGCCATAAATTTGTTTTTTTGTGTATGTATTTGCCTTTAACTCAATTTATATAGCTAGTAGAATGCTAATTTTTGGTATCAATTATTACATTTCTAACAAATATCTACAAAAAAATAGCAAAAATATAATTAATTTCTTATGTATTTTATTTTAGTTTTCTAATTCTTATGCATTTCTTTGTTTTTTCAAACCTTTGTTTTTTATTGTTTTTCCCGATGAACTTTGTCGAGGAACCTTTTGCGATCATAAATAGCATAAAATAGATCCATTTAAACCAAAAAAATAAAAATAATCATACATTTATGATTTTTGGTTGAGAAACACAATTTGCATTGATTTTTTACACGGAATCACGTTTTTGAGCAATATCTGGTCTGACATGCACTTACAAAACGTTGCGTAATTTTAGAATCGCGTACCCGGGCATTGCAAATTTGGTCTCAAAAGATGCGCAAGACTTGAAAGTAAAAAGTCAGTGAGCGGCGCAGTCAAAAAAATTCATGCAACTGCGTAGTGACAAAATTTGTTGAGGGGGGGTCAAATTGACCAGTTTAATGACGGTTAATGCATGATACATTTTTAGTGTCAACTCCCATCCCTAAGCTACATTCTTGATTTTAAATTCAGGTAGGTTTGTTTACTCCGTAACACATGATGTTAATTTTGATCTGATTTGTAGCATTCAAGCATAATTTACCCATAAAGACCACTGCTACAAAAATTTGTTAAAGTCAAGCTACCATAAACACTTTTATGGAATCCCCCTTGTTGGCCCGCCCACCAAAAATTAGTGTAAATATGGATTTTTAATCCATTTTGTTAGATGGTCCATTTCAGGACAAAAAATTGCCCATGAAAGAATACATGGTGTACCGTGAAACCACTACACTCTTGTTCGTTGCCATGGAAACCTTTAAAAATTGCCCTATTTTGTTCTCTTGTCACAAAATTAAGCTTGTCCCATATCTCATGTCTTTTTTTGATCCATCTATAATTTTTTTAGGTTGAAGAGCTAGAAGTTAACAGCCATTCACGTGTTGCCCGAGTTTTAGAGTCTGGCGAATTCCTGGATGACATTAACCTCCTTTACGACGTACCACGGCGAACTTCATACAGAGGCCGAACCCACGTTGATGTTCTCTCATTGTCGGTGCACGATTTGAAATCAGTGCTGGAGCAGTATCCGCAGGTCGAAGCACAGATTCGTCGGATTGGAAAAGAGCTTTACGGTGACTACGCCAACAGTGTCAATGCCCAGGAGATCTTCCCTGCCAAGCAAACTGAAGTCTAATTAATGAACAGAAAAGCTATTAGCTCTGCTTCTGAAAGCAGAGCGTCCGTTTCACCCAAAGTATTAAACGATGGTGACAAGGGATAAACTGTCTACTGGCAGGTGCGAGCGAAAGAGATAATAAGAAAGAAATACTTGCATATTTATAGCCAATTGTGGCCTAAATACGATGTTTCTTGTAGACATATATTATGCAATTGTGTGCATTGTATGATGGTGTGTATTCCTAATAATTCTGTAGTGAACACAGTGAATAGATAGATAGATTAGAAAACTGATGATGCATCTCTATACCCGACTGGTGTGAATATGTATGACATATCTATCAAAACAAAGTGCTTGATGACCCCAAAATTCACATATTCATGAAATACATGTACTTATTTTCCTTGAATTCTAAACTAAAGCAAAACTTGCATACACCTATGCAAAGACAATTGGATGACTGAGTAACGAGTTGAAATGTATTCAATTACACAGTCATTTTCAAAGCCCACTTTGTGAATGTTTGTGATGCCAAGTATGACATTTTGAGTGAGCTATCAATTTTACAGTAATATTTTATGACGCATATATTCCTGTAGGTTGCGATAGCGCAGTACTAGAGTTTTCCAACTCAACAATAAGGTGTTCATGTATGTGTATGCAATGCATACTTGTGCCAAATGATTCAAGGTTATTCATGACTAGGTTATTTTGTCGCCCAAACTGAGCAAATTTGGCAGCTCGATAAGGTTTGTCTCTTATATCTTGTATATGATATAATGATTTGTTCATACACGTATATCACAAATAATTCTAAAGCCATCATGAAATGACTGTGCAAGACTTATTCACATATTATAACAGGGTCCTTTCTAGTATCTAAAAATATGTAGAAAGAAATCAAAATCTTGAACATGTCGAATCAATGTACATCTTGCAGAAAATTATATGAAAATCTACCATCTGGTTTCTACCTTCGTCTATTTGCTTTTTTCGCTGATCGTGGCAAAACATGATTTTTAATACGATATTCAACTGACTTTTGTTTTAGGAAATTTCTGTTTTCCTACATAAACATTTTGTTTGCCATAAATTGATGTTATTTCTTTATAATCACACTTTCTTTTAATCAGAATATTCTGTTTGGTGGATACGGTAATCAAATCGTATATCTGGTCCATACATGATACAACTTATGTAAACACTACCTTTGGAATTCATGATTATTATGAATATCCATTAATTGGCTGAATACTTTTATTGTATCTTACATGTATTTTAAATGATTTGCTTCAACTTGATTTAACTTAATCTAAATACTCTATTCATTGTTGTTACCATGCATTGCAGCAGAAATTAAATTTCTTTGAATTCCTTCCTCTAAGTAAAAAAAACACAAAAAAGTCTATCAAATGTATGAATTTAACTTATAAATCTTATCTATAACTTGATGTATTTGAATGCTTAACTAGAAGATGATTGCGTGTGTATATATATATGAATATTTCAAACCTGTATATAACTTTTTTCATACTGTTTTTTCAGAGTTGTTGCTTTTTAATTTTGATTTTATCAAGCAGTTTCATGTTCTGTCGTTCTACTTTATTTCAAGCTATGCGTATTGGGTTATGGTGAATGATGAGTATATTAAATTGTATTTTATCCATTTATTTTCTTCCTCCAAGAACCTCACATCATATGATGTTAATTTCTCTAGAGATCTAAATCGTTAAACGTCAATGATCTTCATTAAATGGACAGTGAAATAGGTTTAAAAAAATTTGATTCATTTAGACAATTAATGTGTTGAGAAATGTTATTAAATCTACTTTCTTTGGGGCGTGTTTATACTTGTCCAAAGAAATTCTGAATTATTTTATCTTCTTGAAATTTAGAGATTAAATTTAGTTTGTGTATTATGCCAGAGAAGATTTGTTATTGATATTGTTACAACAAAAAGTTGCTTTTGGAGAGGGATCTTCATTAGAAATGCCAGTTAAAGTATTTCATTCTTTCAGTCTGCAAAGGTGTATTTATCTTCCTAAAGTTATATTTCATTAAACTGCAATTGCTTCTTGTCAATGTATTGTTTTCTCGATTCAAATTGTAATACCAGCAATAATGTTTCATTTTTGTGTGTTCTCATGTTTCAGTTTCTATGTGTTATTATTGTAATTTCTTCTGCATAATTATGTTTGAACCAGTACTGCTTTACTTGTCATACTTCAAAATTATACATAGGACATACAGTATCATAGATGTAGATTTTCTTGCCAACTCCTGGAAATGGGGAACATTATATTCATCATTGTAGATATTTGTCATTTTGAAGAAATATGAATTGTATAAACATGTAGCATCATTCATTACTATTCCAAATCGCCCGAGGCTGTAGTCTAATACCTCTTGTGAGTATAATCACCACCCCCTCAAACTATATTTCTCCCTTTGTCAATATCACTGATATGATTTTATTTCTTTACACACATATTTTTCTTATCACTCTTGAAGCCAAATCGTTGGGCAAAGTTTGATAATAAATATATTAAAGTAAATATTTGAGTAGACAGCTGAAAAACAATATCCTAGGTCATTTACAGAACTGTCATGCATATAACATACATATGTAGTTGATAGTAAAGATCTAAATGGTCCAAATTTCACAGAGGAGTTTTATTTTGAACCATTATTTGGTTTAAAGAATACAAGGACATTAAATAATGTCTATCATACACTTTCTTTCAATCATTGCCTATATGAAGCACATGGTCCCTGTAAAAAGTCAATGGGATTTTGAGAATTCTGTATCTAATGGCTCAAGCTAGTGCATTGATAATGAGAGCTTTTCACTCCTGTTTTAGTGTGTGTATGGAGAGGAATTCATCCTTTGTCAATAATTTGGACCAATTAGTCTTCAGTTACCCAAAATTATATTATACATCTTTTATTTTTTGTGTAATATATTGCTGGAATATTTGGGCCAGAGAAAATTGGTTTTAAGGATTTTTTTTCCTGTACTGTTTCATAAAATATACTCCCTTTTCTACCATTTTATATTTCATTAGCATTGTACTATTTTTTTAACTGGTACATAATACGTTATCTGCCTTGCGTTGAGAAAACGAATATGGTGTGCACAAGAACATGACAAATATCTCCTAAGAATTTTCCCTTCAAAAAAATAATTCAATTCCCTTTTCCTCCTTTTTGTCTTTATTCCTTTGTTTTTCTTCATTTCTCCCTTATAGCTAATTCTAGCCAAGCCCTTTTTTCACCTTCATGCATAATGTATTCATATATTTCATTCATTCATTTTCATCAGGGTGAGAACTGGGGCTTTTAGTGTATTCATTATCTATTCACAATAACTATTATAGAAAAAAGCCAAAAACATCAAGCCAGTGTATTAGTCTATTTCACCAGTTGTTTCCTTTTCTCAAAGTTAGGCAGATACTTCTCAGACAAAAAATGGTAGTCTTATCATCAAAGACCTTAAAACAGGGTGTTCTTTTCTCTCATTCGTGTGTATAACATATCCTTCCCTCTTCGAATGTGCTTATTCTTGATATATTTATCTTCTGCTTGTATAATGATCTTGTCTATATCAACTGTCCATAGAGTTTTTACCTTGTATATATTAGTGTATAAAGGAAATCAATTTGTTAATCATATATCAGTTGTGCTAAGTTGTGGACTTTCAAAGAGAGTAGTTCAAAATAAAGAGATCTTATCTTTAGTGTTGCCAATCTTATATATGCAAGCATTTCTGATGGTTTTTCATGTTTAGATGATAATCAAATTTAATATATCGGAACTTACCAGGGACATTATAGTTATCGAAATTGGGCAAGAGAAGCCAAGTCGCATTTCCTGTAGTAAATGGCAGTATTGATTGCCTGACATGTCTTCTTGCAGGATAAATGGTCAGGAAATCTGGCCCTGTCTTACAAAGAGTAGTGATTGATCCAATTGAGTTTAACTATGGAAAGCCAGCGACCCCAACATCTAGAATGCATATACTTATTGCTTTTCTAAGTAGGATGAATTCTTATGCTAGATTAAATTTGTATGCATGTGTCTTGCTTCTCAGGCTATGAAGTAGAAATTTATTATGCCAAAGAGACCTAATTATCATCATATAATTATCCCTATTGCTCATGTAGAGTAACAATTTTGTTTCTTGCAGACATCTATTATGCAGTGAAAATAAGTTTAAGGCAGTAGGCATTAAGACTCTTGCAATTCATGTTATCCTTTATATGTGTGTATGAAATGACTAGGTGGTTTTATCCCCCCTGATCTAATTTTGGCAAGGCAGCTCAACCTATCTAATGCCCTTGACCTGAAATTGTTTCATAATGCATGAATTAAGGAAAAATCTACATAAAGATACTGTATCTTTCCTTTAACTGTACTTTGTAATCAAGATGAAATATACCCAGTTGTATGACTTGACTCATAAGCATTAATCTGTGGGAAGCAATTTGAAGTAGTTTATAAATAATATTTCATAAATTACTAAGTAATGACAAAGATCAAATTTCCACATTCATCTGATCTGTGCTATTTGATCTTCTTCAAGTAGCTTGGTCTCTGTCCTATTGTAGACCATTGATTTATTCAATAAGAAGCCAGTGATAGTTAGGCACACTTACATGTGCATTGTAACCAAATAAATTTGTCATAAGCTCTCAATACATTTTAATTGTTAAGTATAAAATTGCCTAACTGTAGAGTTAATTTGTATTCTAACATATTGTTGAATTTATTGTAATTGATAGGGGCACAGTTTATAAAGTGTTACAATGTTAACTTTCTTATAATGGCAACTACCATGGTAACAGGGCACAACCTCCAATCAAAATGAAGGTTTCGATGGAAGTTTCAGTAATGGCAAAGTTAAAATAGTAGTAAGCCTTTATGAAATGGGGCCCAGAATTATATGAAAACCATTTGATATGCTTCTCTCTTATTAATTCTTGTTCTGTAGTTGGTTGAGGAGTATCTATTTCATGAATCTTTCTCTCTTTTTTTGCCTATTCTTTCGTCATCGGTGATGTAACCGGGAAATGCTGTTGATATATTCTGTTTTTGCCCAGTACCATTATGGTTTCTCATATTGGACATTGTATTTTCACACTGCAATAAAAGTTTCCAGTGTGTTTTAAGAATATATAACAATGTTTGTATGGTTTCCCTTTTGTCGTGTAAGGTACAACTAAGGTTTCTTTTTTGTGGTATTATAGTGTGAGAGTTTGGGCCCTCATCTTTCTGTATTGAATCTTTTTAATCTATTTTTTATTTTATCTATGATTTTTTTTCGGGTCCCTTTTCTCTTCCCTGTTCACCATGTGGGACTATTTAAAAAAACAGAAGACTTGCTTTAAAATGAACGCAATTTTGATGATAATAATAATACTACTAATAATAACAAAGCTCTCCCTCTTAGTTGAGCTTGAGTTTTGGAGTTGCGTCTGATAACCATTTTTCCCCAGCAAGGGCCTCCAGTTCTCATAAAAAATTTCTGGTGTATTAATCCATCAACCTTTCTTCTTTATCCTTGTGCATTACTATTGCTTTTTCTCATTGTTCAGTCGAATTTCAAGTAAAAATAAAAAAAAAAACATAATATACAAATAGCGTATATACATAAGTGCGAACGTCCGAAAGTTTGTGTGATGTGAAAGACACTAAAGTGACCCCACTATCAATATGGATTGAAGATCACAAGTCATGAGAAAAGAGATTCTCTACTCACAGGATGAAAAAAAAGGTTACTTGTCATAAGCGGGAATATGAAGAAGATGATCGTTATTCGGAAAGTTGTTTTATTGTTTGTTTTCACGTAATCTGTTCCTTGCAGTTTATTCTTAGATCATCATTGGTACTTATACAAAGACTTTGAGGATATATGGGAAAGATAATCATCACAAAATAACATGTGAATTAGAACAGCAACAAGGAGAAAATTTGTTGCTACATAACAATGGTATTTTTGCCATAATTATAACTAATTATGAAAAAGGTTCAAGCTTTCCTGTCTATTTTGATGTCTTATTCGTAACCATAGGGTTCTCGATCATATGAGAGCAGAAAATGACCAGATCCACACTTATTAAAGTGATATTAGGATGTGAGGGTTATAACTAAATGACAGAATGAAGCTTTTCAACACACACCCCCATGTAGTTTGCTAAGGACTTCGTAATGGCAAAATTAATTTAGTTATCATTGACACACACACCCTTACACACAGACACACACACACAAAAGAGGTCAGTTGCCCGAAGTCATACGTGATATTGAGAGACATTAACCAGATAAATAGGGTAGTTTCTAAATAATGCAATGAGTAATTAGCAGTATGAGTTGTTTATTCTTTAATTAAGCATGTTGATTAGTAGGAGAATATCAAAGAGCAAATTTATTTTGAAAATGCATGCTATATTTGAATGGTATATCAATACCACAAATAATGAGCAGATCAGATAAATAAGATCCTGAAATCTCTTGTTCTGTTTTAATGACGGTGGTTTTCTTGAAGATGAACAATCTTTCATCCTTATCATATCACGTTTTTGAAGATTATAGAATCAAACTACTTGACCGATATCAATTACCTGCTATCATCTCTGAGTGATAGGATATGATGTGTAAATGCCAATATTCGATGAACGAGATCTCTACTTTTCTCTTCCTTTTCTTCTGTCCCCCCCCCCTTTTCCTCGCTTTTCTATTTTCTCCATTTACTTCCTTACACCTCCATGACTTCCATTTTCATTGGTCTAGTTTCCTTCTTTCTTTTCACTCACCTACCACACATTCTTCTTTTTCTCCACGGAAGATTGCTCTAATCATCACTAATTAGAACGATGTGTTTTTATAAGTAATAATAGGAAGAAAAAAAAACATTGAGGGATTTTAATTTTTTCAGATTGTTATTTCTGTATTGATTTCATTATTTTTTTAGCATAACATATCTATCGCGTTAAATTTCAATTTCGCAAAGTAACACAATCAAGAAGTTACACAAAAAAAAAAACAACAACAAACAAACAGATACGTGTAAGTGAGCCAGGACTTGCTTGTGTTTGAGGCTCTAAATGTCAATTACAAAATGCAATGAAAATATTAATGTTAAATTACGTTTATTTGTAAAAGCATTAGCATGAGATAAAGGTCTACATAATAAAACCTAATTAAAAAAGCACATACACGCACACGCCCTCAATCACTTATTCAATGTTTTTTTTTTTCGTTTAGAACAAAATATATAATATACTTTGTATATTATTGCGAAATACAGTCGTGTATCTGTTCATTTTCAAAGCAGTTTCAGGCAATGTGTGAAATATTACAATTATGTTGTTTATGATGGGATATGGCATATATTATTTTGTATCATACTTTTATTGAAAATCTGAATTATAGTAAAAGACCCTTGTTGATGTTTGGAATGAAAAATAATAAATGCAATGAAAAAAATGAATGCAAAAAAAAAAAAAAATAATAATACAAAGGCTTCATATAACACACGTATACTAGACCTATTGTTCTCTTTCTACTATAATCGTCTATTTTGCTTGTATTTCCTTTCTCTTTTCATTTTTTTTTCAATCTTGTTCTCGTTATTACCTGCGCTTTTCCCTCTTCCTTGTTTCCATGAAATATTTTTCTGCTTTTTATCATGAATGCCACTCGGCATTCAAGCTTTCACCTTTCACCTCATGCTCATCATAATTTAAATAGTTTTTGTTTTTATATTATTCAATTTTTCCCTTTTTTCTTCACAGTATTCTCAATTTAATTTTCCTTCTATCCTTCCCTACAGTTCTTTGCATTTCTCTGATCTTAATATAGCACAAGAGACAAATAAGCAACACTAATTATCGTAGCATTATTAACATCATGTTGGTAATATCAGATTTTCTGAAATAAACTTTATTTTCTCTTCAACCTATGGTTGCTTGTCCAGGAAAGATTTCTTTGTTTCTTTCATTTTCATTAACTATATTCTAACCTAAGAGATCATTTCAATGACAAACAAATGAAGTTTAACGAACTTTTGTCATATTTGTTTAACATAGATGGCGCTAGTCATTCCCAATTTTCAATAGCTTCCAAGCACCCACACAAAAGAGGCCTTTATCTCAACAAAGTCACAAACAATGAAAAGATAAGATTGTTATGAAATAAATAATTTATATGGCCTCGATTATCTTGAAAATGAATATCTCTCATATACGTATCATATCATTTCTAGACTTTGACAAATAAATGAAACCGCACTTGAGCGATATCAATGCTGATAAAGTTGAAAAACACAGTTTCATTATTAAAAGGTTGATGATGTCGCAAAGTAAACACTCTAAAAAAAGGTTTACCCAATATTGGGTAAATGGCATAGGCGGCGGAAGCGGCGGGAGACGGGGGGGGGGGGGGTGGGGGGACCTGTCCACCCAAATTTGAGGTGGGGGGCGATTCCCCCTTAATTCTTTGTTGATAACTTTTTTTTTTGCTTGTCAATTTTGTTTCCTGCGTCCCCTCTAAATTCAGATGGACCCCCCCTAAAATTTTGGTTGATAACCTTTTTTTTCTTTTTTTTCTTTGCTTGTCCAATTTTTTACCTGTGTCCATCCCCCAAAATTTCAGGTGGACCCCCCCACCTAAATTTTTTGGCTTCCGCCGCCAATGGTAAATGGAAACACGCATGTTGGTCGGGTAAACAGATACCGAATATTTTGTAAATTTTACGCGATGTTGCGTTGAGCTAGCCCAATATGGGGTAAAAAAAACCCCAGCAAACATGCATGTTCCCCATGTACCCAATATTGGGTAAAATTTTACTCAGTGTTTTTAGAGTGTAGGGGACCAACTATTGAATATGATTTATTTCTATAAAATTTGTATGATTATAAATTGTCATATATATATGAACAAAACAATTTGGTAAATTGCCAATTCGTCCACTCACCACATGGCCTACACGTGAATGTGAGATCTTTGAAATGCAATTTTGAAATATTGAAAGAAGTATATATCTTTTAAAAATTGAATGTGACTTTATTAACAACAACAACAACATAATACAAATTTACACCTAATTCATGACATTGTAAAAATGCAAACACCGAGCATATTAAAACATTATTAACAAAGTACGTTCTGTACAAAATTTCAATAACAAATTAATAATTCCCTATCATATTAACTGTACATGTATCTATTGTACATTGAACAGTGATTTTTTTTTACAATGGACACAAAAAACAATGGAAATAAATTCAAATTAACGAATGTAAATATTGGTAAGATATTGAAATAAATTGCATTATTACCAGTAGACAAAAAAAGGGGAAAACAAGTGTTGTTAAAAGGAAAACCAACAGTTAGCACGAGTGCTAGTCGAGATTGGTTCTTCAAGATTCTTTAACTGTATTCTGAATCCAAAGTCAAAGTCTAAGGCTCTGGGTTCACAATATTATAAACGTAAAAAGAAAAAAATATCAGGACTTAATATGATATCATTAAATCTTAATGATTAATCACAACTCAAGAGTTTAATTCTTAGATTTCTGCGAAACGATGATCTTGTTGGTTCTTCCCTTGTATTTTTGGGTATTTATTCTATAACCTTGCACCAATGAAATTTTTTTTAAAAGTACCATGTTTCGTATTACATTTGGGTAATCGTAGCATTAAATGCTCTCTCCGTCTAGTACTATACTTATGGTTCATTGACTTAAAGTAATCCACGAACGAGTGTGGTAAATGTCCCACTTGAAGGTCGTATACAAAATGTTGAAACTGAATGCTCAAACAACTTATGAACGTCTAACACATGTAAACTTAGTAGTCTGGAGCTTGTTCGAAATGGGTAAAATGTTATTACACGCATGGCCATTTTTTATATGCCAGTAGTGTGCAGTTTAAATTAGCTTTATAGCAACTTCCCAAGACTACTATTTCATACAATATGTGTGGCTGGATAAAGGATTTATACCAGCGTATGAGAATGTGAGTACTAGACACACAGTGTCTCAACTTACACAGTAACCCAATTTTCCTTCGTATACATTTATGAACTTTTTGAATGTGCTCCTTCCAAATAAAATTTTCATCAATTTGGATTCCTACAAAAGATGCTTCACTGACTCTGCCTATAGCTATGTTACTATGTTCACATGATTGTCTTGGTCCCTAAATGATTATATAAATTTTTCTTTAAATTTATTGTCAACTTGTTAACAAAACCTTTATTCATATCTCTTTAATCTCTTCGTCTTTTTATCAAAAGTCTGAAAGATAAGCAAATAATCTGATTTAAAAATGGTAGATCATTTATATACAACAGAAATAACGTGGGCCCAAGGGACTGAACCTTGAAGAACACCATATGTTATCATTCTCTGCCTAGATATTATTTCCTTGTAGCATAAGACTTGTGATCGATTTGAGAGGTAACTGTAAAACCAATTCAATACAATACCACGTGTACCATAATTTTTCAACTTTTCTAAATGATTTCATGATCAGTAGTAACTAATGCTTTCTTAAAATCAATAAAAATACAAGGCGTTTGCCTTTATCAATTGATTGCAAAATATTGCATCTACAAGGTTTATCAATGATAATTCAGTAGGCCTACTATATTGTCTGCGAAAACCATACTTATGTTTATACAATATTTTGTGAGTTTCCAGAAAATTCATTAGTCGACCATTAATGATTTTCTCAAACACCTTTTTGCAATGACGGGAATAACGACAGCAATGCAGACGAATATGGCGCCCTTGAGAAAGACTTCAGCAAGATATACAAAAGCTACTTACGCAAGTGGAGTGGTTTCGCACAGGACCTGATACCTACGCTTCCCATAGAGCTCTTTGCATTCCTGGCCCACAGGGATAAGCACTTTGCAGTACTGTCATTTCTGAGATTCCGACAGGTTATACGTCTGATGCGTGTGTCACAATTTTTTGATAGATGGGAACAGGAACTTAATATCAAGTAAGTAATGAAAGATTCTGATTGTAAGATGTCTCATAAATGTAAAGTGGTCACTTATTCTGGGTGGTGTTTTACGAGGAGTTAAATGTTACCTAGACCCCTGTTACACTGGATATCCTACCCAATACCAGTCTCAGGGCGCCCCGAGACTCGTTTTCAAAAAGTTGATCTAAATGTTTGACCCCCTATTACACCGGAATCATAACGAGTCTCGATGCCTCCCCCCCACTGAGACAGCTTTCTGTGCGTTTACAGTGACTTACCAAAGCTGTCCGAGATTAGTTGAGCAGGGCGCCAAGTGCGCGCTGTGTTTGTTTGGATAATCGTTCCAGGTGTAGCACATCAAGCGAAACTGTCTCTGACCCTGTCAGACCGCAGGTCCCTATGCTAATGAGCAAAAAGGCCAGATTCATCCAAATCATCTCGTGGCTGAATCCTCCTCCTTGCAAAATCTCGTGATTCGTGAGATTTTCTTTCTCTAAGAATTTACCTGTTTTAACCTCAAGTTAAATGAAATATTATTGCACCATCAGATAGAGTAAAAGTTACTCTTTCATATTGGTCATTTATTTTGTATACAATATTTTGTTAAATTAGTAAAATTTTTGGCCTGAAATTGTGCCTCAAAACTGAATTTTCTTCCTCTGTTTTCTTTTGCAAATTGTGCAAAACTTTTTATTTTGAGCCGCAATGATATCTATATCACCATAAAGCTGAACTTCTGTACTTTCTCACAATGCCACTCTTGATATGCAGCACCTTTTAATCGCGTCAAGATCACACTTTTCCCACCAAGGTACAAGACGAGATTTCTGAAATTTTGTACTTGCATGAAATCCAGAGTTCTGATTGGCTGGATAAGGTTCACAGAACAACAGGCGCGGGGTATTTGAGGAGATTACCACATGGGAAGTGTGACCTTCCCACGAACCCAAACACTGGAACCGTTGGAATTTGCCATTGTGTGGTCTTTTTTAATTACCAATCAGAGTGCAGTATACTTGTTTTCAAGCTGCTTTATGTACTTGGCAAATGAAAAGTGTGATCTTGACCCGATTAAACCAATTCTTATTTTGAAACCTATATCATTTCAAAGCATACATATTCAGCTTTATCATGATATAAAAATCATTTGGGCTCAAACAAAAATAAAGTGTGAAAATAGCAGCTTTTGTCAGGTGAGAATATTTATTTTGTAGCATATTTTAGATCAAAATTTTAACCTATATTACAAAATCCTTGAATAAATCCAAACACATGACCTGAAAGAATGATTCTTCTTCTTTACAATGGTACCAAATTCATGAAATTCGATGCATAATTAGAGCAGCAATGACCGAATGAAAAGAGGTGTTTTGGTCCGCATCAAGCTCATTAAATATGCAAAACATATAAAGTCATGAATATCACTTGGATGAAAGAAGCCACTTTATTGGGACCTGCAGTCTGACTGGACCAGGCTCGGGCAGGTTTGTGTTTACACCAAATCAAAAGCAGTCTTGGGGCGCCCCGAGACCGGTCTCGGAACACACCGCAAGGTGGTCCGAGATAGGTTTGCTGAGAAGGGGTCTTGGGTAGGTTTTTGCGTTTACACCGGATGAGAAACCTGCCCAAGACTGGTCTCAGGGCACGCCAAGACTACATAGGAAATCCGGTGTAACAGAGGTCTTACAGTCGTACACGTTCACACCAACGCGTACATGCTATTTAATGCTTAATTTTATTGATGGATATGCAGAAGTGACCATCCTGTGCGCATGATCTGGCCAATGCGATGATGTTATATACCACATGCAACTAAAAGTAAAGAGGGACTCTAATCTTGAATCTTTTTGAAACACCACCCGGTTGTGTCTAGTCCCAGTAATGGATAACCCTCTTAACCGTCACTGTTAGTGAGTCTTCAGACCTATACACTAATTAGAAATACAAACAAAAAGTTGGTTTTAAAACAAGTCTGACATATGCTCCAAATTGTAATGCCAACTTTAGTTTCAGTATATTGGTCGATTGAGTTGTATATAGTTGGTTATGTAATTGTTGTCTCTTGATTATCTTTTTCATTTCAGTATCCTGAAAGTGAGATTAACCAAGTTCTTTGTTTTACTGCTGATCATCATTCATCTGTTTGCTAGCATCTGGTACACCATAGCATGTCCTCTTGGTGTTTGCAAAGAAGGCTCATGGGCTACTAAGATGGGTAAGTTGTCCATCCTCCGTTTCTTCTTTCTTGTTCTCTCTTTTTTATTGATATTCTGTTATCTTTTCTTCACTTTTCTATTGCAACCTTTCTTCTCTGTCAATAATAATCTCTTTTCTATTTTCTTCCATGCACTTTGTTCTTCATTTTTGTCTCGCCTGCATAGCGTAGCGACTATAGGCGCCGTTATCTTAAGTTTTTGAAATGTCAACATTACTTAGAAAGTATATGGACCTAGTTCATAAAACCCAAACAAGGGTAATGGTGTATTATTGAAGATCCTTCCTGAGTTTCAGGTCACATGACCAAGGTCAAATGTCAGTTAGTGTCAACAAACTTTGACCATGTTGGGGGTTTAGTGGAATTGTCATCATAACTTTAAAAAATTTTGGATCTAGTTCATGAAACTTGAACATAAGAGCAATTAAGTATTCCTGAATACCCTGTGCGAGTTTCAGGTTACATGACCAAGGTCAAAGGTCATTTAAGGTAAACAAACTTTGATAATGTTGGGGGTATTTATGGAATCGGCATCATAAGCGTATGGATCTACACATGTAATTCATGAAACATAGACATAAGGGTAATCTGCAAGTATGTTTTGCACCCGTCTTAGGTAACATGATCGTGGTCAAAGGTCATTTTGGCTCAATGGACATACTTATCTCATTATCAAATGAGTGTTCTCTTTTGTGAATGATCGTTCAATAGCCGTTTTCAAAGTCTGCACTACTGCTATATCGAATCACGTAATGCAGGCGAGACTGCAGAGGCGTTCCACTTGTTCTCTTTCTCGTCATTCCACTCATTCCTATTCGCTTACCCAATTCACTTATTTCATGCATTTGCTTTCTCTCGTCAAACATTCCTTGCAGTGCTTCGCCTTTTCTCCCTTTTCAGAGTGTTTTCTTTATGTCCCCTATCTTCTCATCTATTTCTTTCACATGGGTTAAGGTTGAGGATCCATGACATTTGCTTAGGCGGCAATGCTCTGCTGTAAATTGCACACACTATATGGAATGACCAACTTCAACCCTGGATTTAACTCTATATCCTATCCTGAACCTAACCCTTTACCTTGCTAATATAAAACTCTATTGCAACCCTTCCTCTAACCCTATATCTTAGATGAAATAAAGCAAGGAGCAATTGTCGCCAGAGCAAATGTTGTGTCACCATGGTTGACTTACCATTGTTCAGTTTTTCCTTTTTTATACATACATGTAAAGGGAGCATTTATTTATAAAATGTTGCCAGTCTTTTGTGAAAGAAGTGAATATAGTGACTTAACACTAGTGAATCTGAAATATACTGTTTCCATTTTCCTTAATTGATTTAAAGACCCACATCGTGCCGAACTCGGCCCATGTGAGGTGAATGTGTAGACAGTAGACAGAAATTCCTTCAATGCTCCAGCAACCGATCAAGGTGGTTGTGCTAAAGCCAAAGTAATAATAACACCATGTTAAGCAGGGCCCGCTGGGGGAAACAGTTTTCAGAACTGAAGTGTCTACCCTTGGTAAAATCTGAAGTTATTAGTAGTAGTACATGTAGTAGTAGTACTAGTCCATGTTCTGTAAAGATCCTTACAAAAAATGACATGAAAACAGTTGCCCAACAGTTGCTATATAGCTCACAACTACCATTTATCGTCAATATTTGACAGGTTACAGAGGGAATGAACCATACATCTTCTATCGTTACTGCGATACTATCTACTGGGCTGTGGCTACTTTGACATCAACGGGGTATGGTGATATACATGTGTACAGTGTTCCTGAGCTAAGTAAGTTTAGATTTCAACAATGTCAAATGTAGAGCGAGCAGTCTTGTTCCCATACATGATACTAATTTCATTTGGTTAGGTGTTATCTTTCTCAGTCCCACAAGAAAATATTTTGACTTAATAGGTTTTATAAAGAATCCAGAATCCATTTGGTCAGCGTACTACCCACATTTTGTAATATGAAGAGAAAGATCTTCAGGAAAGTGAAAAACGATGGCTACAGTAGTGCTGTTAGATGCTTCATAGTTTCAATAAATAGCCAGAAAATTAGTCTAACAATCAGGAGAGTGATTGCCCCCCCCCCATTTGTATGTAGAAGAATGTCTGAACTTCAATATGTTCTAGATTTTTAAAACCTCTACATAATAGGTTTACGACCTTTTCCATCTTTCACATTGCATCTTCTATTTCGTGTTTGTTTCTAGTATTTGCAAGTATGGTGATGGTGTTTGGAAAGCTACTCTTCGGTTGGGTGCTCGGAAACATCGCCTCCACCCTCGCAAACGAAGAGTCGGGACGAGTCAGCTATGAAGAGAGACTTGCAGCGGTGAAGGTACGTAGGGCATTCTCACAATATTCACTCCTCTATCCTATTCTCTGTGCGTGATGAGTCTGCTTCAGGAATATTGATATTTATCAGCGATTTTCACTGCCATATGTTATAAGCTACTCCAAATCCTTGCATCTGATTAGCTGAGATCAAATCCATCAAACTCTTCATGAAACACTCCCTGTATATATAAGGTCTTTTGTGTGGTGAAAATTAAAGACCCAGACCGGACCCAAAAATGAAAATCACAAATCACTATATACCAATCGAAAGTTTATAGACTACTAAATACAGCAATGTAAGCTTTATGCATTTTCGCCGCTTAACAGCTGAGTATTTTGCTTAAGAACAGCTACAATTATCAGGCTTAGAAAACAGGCTTTATTGTGCTTTTCACCGGCCTCGAGACCGTGACGTCACGTTGTGTGAGAAGCGTTGTGATTCCATAGGTTTGTACACAGAAAAACTGGGTGATTTTTTTGCTTTCCAGATTACGCATTTCATTTTCTTCACTTCTATCACAGAGTGATATCACATATATTTGTTCCTGCACGCTTGAATTTATGAAATCTACAGTTTTGGACTAGTTTTTGCCATATTTTATTTCCTGCTTATATGGTGCAGATTTCAATTCTATCTGCATTCACATTATGTGTAACAACTTTTCCTGACATAGCAATTTAGGCCCAATATGAGCCAAACAAAAAAATCACACAAAAAAGTAGTGAATAGTTGTAAGTTTTCCTCCATTTGAACACTGAATAATTGTGACTGCCATTTTCATCTGAAAATGGAAAAAAAATTGAATTCATAGTCTGGAAATCAGAAAAATCACCCAGTTTTTTTGTACACAAACCTATGGAATCACGACCCTCCATACACAACATGACGTCATCATTTTCATGCGACGTTGGGGTGCTCAATCGAAACAAGTTCAGGAGGAGCAATTTCTTTGATTTCTATTTAATCTTTTAAGTAATGGAAGGAGATATATGTAATATTTTTGTTATATTTCTATTCTATGAATCATTACCTTTCAGTTGATGTATGGTTGTTTTTACCCCGGTCAGGGTCTTTATTTATTTAAAAAATCTTTTATTAAAAAAACATATACTGGTACAGCATAATAAATTACTATTGTTGGTACTAAAGTGTAGAAGAATAAGCAGCAGAATTTCTTGGTTGTAGGCTGATAATGAGACTTCATTGTATCCTCTTTTGCTTTTTATTTTGTGAAATGGGATGGAACCAAAGATTTTTTAGTACTGTATCATTATTAACAAATATCTGTGCTAATAAGTGTTCAAATTACATGTAATAAAAATCTAAAATAATTCCATTTTAGATTTCTTGCCAAGCATTTCAGCACCACAAAGTTCGCTCAACTCTCTCAAAATATTGCATTTTATATCATTCTGTCACAGGACCAAATGAAAGACATGCGATTGAACAGCAAGTTGAGGAATCGAGTTATTAGCTATTTTGATTATCTATGGGCACGTAACAAGTAAGTCAGAGTTTGGTATTTGATTGCCAGCTAAAGCGATATATATCTCTTTTTGATATATTGCTGTTTTCCCTCTCTTCATCATGTAGAGAATATGGTAATACATTTTCCTTGTAACCCTCTAGAAAATAAAATGAATTTCACCATGTAATGCTACGGTCACTATAACAAACACCTTATGAATGATTTCATACCATGTATCGGTCCCGGTATTAGTATGTATAAAAAAGTTTGTACGGCAATATTAAAGGTATTTGTGACCATCACATTGTGCTCATATTGATAACTCTTGAAATTTATTGGACCATCCTACCAAATAATTTGTAGTTGCAGGAATTGCATTGTATCATTACAGTTAAAGGACAAGACCACCTCAACAAAAAATTGATTTGATTTAAAATAGAAAAATCCAACAAGCATAACACTGAAAATTTTTTCAAAATCGGATGTAAAATAAGAAAGTTATGACATTTTGAAGTTTCGCATAATTTCATTAAACAGTTATATGCACATCCTGGTTGGTATGCAAATAAGGAGACTGATGACGTCATCCACTCACTATTTCTTTTGTATTTTATTATATGAAATATGAAATATTTCAATTTTCTCCTCTTTGTCAAGTGAAACAATGAATAATTCCTCCCTGAATATGTGGAATTAGCATTGTTTAAAATAAAACTATATGGTTCAGTCAAGTTGGTCCTTATTGTCAAATCTGTAAAAATGAAATATTGTATAATTCAAACAATAAAAAACAAGAGATAGTGAGTGAGGGACATCATCGACTGTCTTATTTGCATGTCACTGAGTTGTGCATATAACTGTTTTGTCAAAACTAATCAAAACTTTAAACTGTCATAACTTTCTTATTTTTATATCCGATTTTGATGAAATTTTCAGTGTTATGCTAGTTTGATTTTTCTCCATTTATTCAAATCAACATTTTCCTGGGGTGAACTTCTTTAATGTTGTATTTCATGAAACAGGTTAAAGGATAGAAAGCAGAATGTTGCTTCTTCATCTGAGTGATTCAAGGAATACAAAAAGAATTTGAACAAACCTTAGAAATACAAATCCAGCCAGTTTATAAAGCAAATAATGCACATTTTATATTTGTACTGTCGCAGGCATCCCGGGTTTTCACTATGTAATTTGTCGTGCATTGTATTTACCCACTAACACATACCTGTGCATTATTTGCATTATATGAGCAAAAGTTGTAAATCATACACTGAGTTTTCTCTTTTTCATTCTTCTTGTTCAGGGGTATAGATCAAAGTATCCTCTTCAGAGATGCCCCATTCTGTCTGCAGACTGATCTAGGTCTCGATGTTGCTGGCGAACATCTACAGAAGGTCAGTAGACAGTAGTCTTTCAGTGTTTCAGTTGGGTACCTTCACAAAGAAGCCATGTCCAAAACAGAAGTCTGAGCACCTTCTTTCATGCAGGAATCTCGCAATTGCCCTTTCATCTCTAATCATCACACTTCATCACAAAGGTGCTTTGTGTGTTTTATACTGACTTTCTCACATTTCCTATTGTTTTTTTTTTTGTGGTGAATGTGCCCACTGGGCAATTTGTTACCGATTACCAATTTTACCGGTTATTACCGGTAATATCACCCGGAAATTTGAGTAACACCAAATATTACCGTTATTACCATGTTATTACCGAAATTATAATTCCTGTTGATACCTGTTACTGTTATCACCCTGATGAAACCTACATTTACCTAGTTACAACAGGGTGATGAGGGGTAATAAGGGTAATGTTGAATGACTTTGATTGGTTATAACATTGCAAACTTTAGTAATAAGAGCAATCTTACAGCAATCCCAGCGAAATTTTCAAAGTCCAAAAAATTACTGTTATCACCCTGATGAAACCAACATTTTACCCAGTTACAAACAGGTTGATAAGGGGTAATGGGTAATGTTGAAACGCTTCCATTCCCAGACAGCAAAGTATCTGGATCACATACGGTTCTTATCTGGGATATCTGGGTCCCATATGGGCCCACATGGAACCCAGATGAAAACATATACTTGAACCCACATGGTGCCCAGATAGGACTCAGATGGAAACGAGACCTCCAACCCATGCGGAACCCATTAATATTGGGTAAATGGAGTAATATCAGATGGTAATATCAGGAAAATGCTGGGAATATTAGTTACTCATGAATATTCATTACTACAATAAATGGCCAAAATTTTAGCTAATATAGCTGTAATAATTAATGTGTTTATGTTTATGCAATTATTCCACCCAGAAAATTTTCAGAAAAATGTGTAGTTTATATATCATATTAGTCATAATCATGACATTAATTTTAGAAAAATGTTTTAGGGTTGAATAATTGTTAACCATAATTTGTCAAGTGTTGTAAACTCGCTCAATATATAGAAGTAAATGACAGGGTTTGGTGGATAGGTGTAGGATAGGATTAGGATTAGGATGTAGGATTTTAGGATAGGATAAGATGATATGGCTTAGAGTATGGAGTTGTAAACATGTGCTTCAATGACCCTAATGACACTAATTGTTTTTTTAATGAGCCGACATTAATTGGGTAATATTGGGTAAACAGAGTAATATGAGGTGGTGATATCATTAAAATGCTGGAAATATCGGTTACATCATACTGGGTAATATTGGGTAAATGGAGTAATATCGGGTCCGGGTAATAACGGGGAAAGATTGGTCTACTATTTCCCCGTTACTACCCACTGGTGTTACCGTGGTAATAACTACGTTATTACCTGTTACAACCCGGGTAATATCGGGTAAAATGCCCAGTGGGTGATACTTAGAGATGGGAAGACAATAAGGAATTCCTGCATGAAAAACTTCAGTAATTCTTTGCAGAGACTACCTGGTTTGGAAAGGATAATGGTTACCAATATCCTATCATCTTGGCTATCATACTCATTACTCGCCCAATATATTTAATTTCATGCTTCATTCTTCTTGCTAGGTGTTCATGATGGTATTCACAACCTTCTACTTTCTGTTAATATATTTAATGATACGTTGGGATTTATTGGACTTGGTCATGTGAATATTTATATCCTTGCAGGTGGCTCTTTTCCGAGAGGCTGACGAAGCATTCCTACGTGCTCTTTCCCTCATGCTCAAACCTGTTCTCTTTATGCCTAATGATCTCATCGTAAGACAGGGAGATGTTGGAGATGAAATGTACTTCATCTGTCGAGGAGTGGTATGATTCCTTATTTCTTTTATCCTCTCATTTGGAAAAAAATACACAACTTGGCATTCGAGGAAGCATGTTAACTTCACTTGTATTTGATGCCATAACGAGAAAATGTATCATGTTAGTAATATCTGAGATGGGAGTCTCATTAAAATTTATATCAAATTTCCATGGAAAAAGGGATCCTTGCCCCGAACCAAACCCATACAAATATCCCTCAAAAGCAAATTATAATTGTTTATTATGTAAATACAACCACAAATTACATCAGAAGAAAGCACATGATAATGGACACTAAAAGCTTAACCCTATCTTAACTGGGCTATATTCGGACCAGGGGGGGGGGGGGGGGTCAATTTGACCCCCCCTCAGATCTCGGTTGCTGATTGCGCAATCCCCGCGAAAATTTGCATGCGCGTAGAGCCGGGTTTAAACTACAAGAGTGTATAGAAAAATGTTCCAAAAAAAAATTTATTAATTAATTATTCAAATAAGCATATGAAATTTGCCATGAATTTGTTTTTTTGTGTATGTATTTGCCTTTAACTCAATTTATATAGCTAGCAGAATGCTAATTTTTGGTGGGAGTATCAACTATTACATTTCTAACAAATATCTACAAAAAAATAGCAAAAATATAATTAATTTCTTATGTATTTTATTTTAATTTTAATTCTTATGTATTTCTTTGTTTTTTCAAACCTTTGTTTTATATTGTTTTTCCCGATGAACTTTGTCGAGGAACCTTTTGCGATCATAAATAACATAAAATAGATCCATTTAAACCAACAAAACTAAAAATAATCATACATTTATGATTTTTGGTAACACAATTTGCATTGACTTTTTACATGGAATCATGTTTTTGAGCAATATCTGGTCTGACATGCACTTACAAAACGTTGCATAATTTTGGAACCGCATACCCGGGCATCGAAAATTTGGTCTCAAAAGATGCGCAAGACGGCGTAGTGACAAAATTTGTTGAGGATGGGGGGTCAAATTGACCCCCAAGTTTAATAAGGGTTAATGCATGATACATTTTTAGTGTCAACTCCCATCCCTAAGCTACATTCTTGATTTTAAATTCAGGTAGGTTTGTTTAATTCGTAGCACATGATGTTAATTTTGATCTGATTTGTAGCATTCAAGCATAATTTACCCATAAAGACCACTGCTACAAAAATTTGTTAAAGTCAAACTACCATAAACACTTTTATGGAATCCCCCTTGTTGGCCCTCCCACCAAAATTAGTGTAAATATGGATTTTTAATCCATTTTGTTAGATGGTCCATTTCAGGACAAAAAATTGCCCATGAAAAAATACATGGTGTACCGTGAAACCACTACACTCTTGTTCTTTGCCATGGAAACCTTCAAAAATTGCCCTATTTTGTTCTCTTGTCACAAAATTAAGCTTGTCCCATATCTCATGTCTTTTTTTTATCCATCTATAATTGTTTTAGGTTGAAGAGCTAGAAGTTAACAGCCATTCACGTGTTGCCCGAGTTTTAGAGTCTGGCGAATTCCTGGATGACATTAACCTCCTTTACGACGTACCACGGCGAACTTCATACAGAGGCCGAACCCACGTTGATGTTCTCTCATTGTCGGTGCACGATTTGAAATCAGTGCTGGAGCAGTATCCGCAGGTCGAAGCACAGATTCGTCGGATTGGAAAAGAGCTTTACTATGGGGCGCCAAGTGTCCGCCAGTGAATTAGGTCCAAATCACGGCATTCCGTACACAAAATGTGTTTTTATTCAGACGAAAATCATTTCGTCATGACGCTTTTTTATTTCGTACACAAAATTTATTTTTTGTCACACAAAATCAATTTCGTCTCGAAATGCACGAAATCAATTTCGTCTAGACGAAATGTAATTGCGTCCACAAAGTTTATTTGGCGTGCCATACGAAATGAATTTTTTTCAAACGAAATGGCGCACCAAATGTCCGATGGTAAATTCCGTCCAATTCACGCCATTCCGTACACAAAATGTGTTTTTGTTCATATGAAAATCATTTCGTCATGACGCAGTTTTATTTCGTATACGAAATTATTTTTTGTCACACAAAATCAATTTTCGTCGAGACTAAATGTAATTGCGTCCACAAAATTTATTTCGTTGCGATGCGAAAATCTATTCCGTCGACGAAATCATTTTGTGTCAAAACCACAAAAAAATTTCGTTGACGAAATGATTTTGTGTCAAAACACAAAAAAATTTCGTCGACGAAATGATTTTGTGTCAAAACACAAAAAAATTTCGTCGACGAAATGATTTTGTGTCAAAAGACAAAAAAATTTCGTCGACGAAATGATTTTGTGTTTTGAGTCTTTTTGACATAAAATCATTTCGTCTCCTCTGTCTCGAAGGGGACATAAGAAGGTCGCTGATTGGCTGCACCTTGCTCAAGCTGTTTTCGCTCCGGGACGATCACACTTTTTCACAGCTCAGATTGGCATGTTGGTGAACTTATTAGCTTAGATTTCACGTTATTCATGCCTACATGAGCTGCATACAACTGCTCTAATCGGTAGGATGTGGACGGACATTGCATTCGTAAGTTCAGCTATGTTTTCGACTTCAAAATTACGTTGAAAAAAAAATGGGAATTCGTTAGTCGTTACCAAACTTGCATTTGCAAAAAGCTGTGTAACAATACTAGTCCCGTGTATTTAAGTTTATGTACTGTAGTCAGCAGACCATTGGGGGGGGGGGGGTTTGTCTTTTCTGCACACCTAAAAAGTAAAATGGTTATGAATTATACAGGTTGAAGATATTTAGGCCTTGATCTTAATAAATAATGTAAAATTCATTCCGAGCAAAATGCTGAAAATTTCATTGAAATTGGATGACAACAAAAGTTATTGATGCCTGGCCGTACATGCCGTATGAAACTCTAACGTTAGGCTACTCCACTCAGTGACTCACGCGTATTGCGAGGTTAGTATTAGTATACTAACCTCGCACCATTAACCACGTTTGGCAATGGATTTCTAACTAGTGGGTCACGCGTGCTGTGATCCCACTTCTGGTGTCCACAACACACAACCATCGCCTGCTGTACTAGTATAGTTGTGGTAGCCCTGGCCCCACTCATTACTAGTTCGAGGTTAGTGGCTACATATAGTTGCTACAGTACATGTATAGATCTATAGTACTAACCTCGTACACCGAACTGCATTTGGCCCTGGATTTCTGTGAAGTTGGCAAACATCGCTTCATTACAATACAGAATTAATATTTGCCGAAACTCCTCGCTACTCACCGGGGCGCTTTGCGGTGAGTAGCCATAATACAAAAAGTCAATAGTATATTTTTAATTAAATCAAAATCATATTTAAAAAAAAAGCAAATTTGATTACTTTGGAGTTTGGACTAGAAAGTGACTTCGCGTGTCTCTTCTTTTTACGCAAATAAAAGGAAGCCAGATGGTGGCGCTAATAAATTTCACAGCCTTGATTCAGGCTCGCTTCAAATGCAGCTCCTCGGTAATTATGCCCCCGCAGACAAAGTCCGGAGGGGGCATTAAGCGTTGCCCCTGTCCGTTGATTCGCCCGCCCCCCCCACTTGGTTTCCGCGCAATAAATCGAAATATATTTCGATTTATATATATTGATTAAAAAAATTTTGGTGTGTAGGTATGTGACACCATAGTACAGGCTAACTTTGAATTCGGAGTCTGCAGGTCCAAGGTCACAGCTCATGAAATATCCGAGTTGGTTTCCACATGATGACTTATGAAATATTCTACATATTTAAACGAATTTGAGTGTGTAGGTAGATGACACCAAAATACAGGTTAAGTTCGAATTCGTAGTCGGCAGGTCAAAGGTCACGGCTCATTAAATATGCAATTTAGTTTCCACATGATTACTTTAAAAATATTCTACATATTTAAACAAATTTGAGTGTGTAGGTAGATGATACCAATACAGGCTAAGTTCGAATTCGGAGTATGCAGGTCAAAGATCACAGCTCCTTAAAGATATCTTATGAAATATGCAACAGATTTTTAAAAAATTTGGGTGTGTAGGTAGATGATGATGATGATGCACAGCATTTTTACAGCGGCGTAACAGGGTTCGGTGGCCAGGGGGGGGGGGGGGGCAAGAGCCAAAAATTTCCCGGTCATATCATGGTATGAAGAGGCGTAATGGTGTAATAAGGCGACTATTTTGAGAAATGCAGCTCCTTGGTAATTATGCCCCCGCAGACAAAGCCTGGAGGGGGCATTAAGCGTTGCCCCTGTCCGTTGATTCGCCCGCCCCCCCCACTTGGTTTCCGTGCAATAAATCGAAATATATTTTGATTTATATATATTGATTAAAAAAAATTTTGGTGTGTAGGTATGTGACACCATAGTACAGGCTAACTTTGAATTCGGAGTCTGCAGGTCCAAGGTCACAGCTCATGAAATATCCGACTTGGTTTCCACATGATGACTTATGAAATATTCTACATATTTAAACGAATTTGAGTGTGTAGGTAGATGACACCAAAATACAGGTTAAGTTCGAATTCGTAGTCGGCAGGTCAAAGGTCACGGCTCATTAAATATGCAATTTAGTTTCCACATGATTACTTTAAAAATATTCTACATATTTAAACAAATTTGAGTGTGTAGGTAGATGATACCAATACAGGCTAAGTTCGAATTCGGAGTATGCAGGTCAAAGATCACAGCTCCTTAAAGATATCTTATGAAATATGCAACAGATTTTAAAAAAATGTGGGTGTGTAGGTAGATGATGATGATGATGCACTGCATTTTTACAGCGGCGTAACAGGGTTCGGTGGCCAGGGGGGGGGGGGGGGGGCAAGAGCCTAAAATTTCCCGGTCATATCATGGTATGAATAGGCGTAATGGTGTAATAAGGCGACTATTTTGAGAAATGCAGCTCCTTGGTAATTATGCCCCCGCAGACAAAGTCCGGAGGGGGCATTAAGCGTTGCCCCTGTCCGTTGATTCGCCCGCCCCCCCACTTGGTTTTCGCGCAATAAATCGAAATATATTTCGATTTATATATATTGATTAAAAAAAAAATTGGTGTGTAGGTACATGACACCATAGTACAGGCTAACTTTGAATTTGGAGTCTGCAGGTCCAAGGTCACAGCTCATGAAATATCCGAGTTGGTTTTCGCATGATGACTTATGAAATATTCAACAGATTTATAAAAATTATGGTGTGTAGGTAGATGACACCAAATACAGGCTAAGTTCGGAGTCGGCAGGTCAAAGGTCACGGCTCATTAAATATGCAATTTAGTTTCCGCATGATTACTTATGAAATATTCTAAATATTTAAACGAATTTGAGTGTGTAGGTAGATGACACCAAAATACAGGTTAAGTTCGAATTCGTAGTCGGTAGGTCAAAGGTCACGGCTCATTAAATATGCGATTTAGTTTCCGCATGATTACTTTAAAAATATTCTACATATCTAAACAAATTTGAGTGTGTAGGTAGATGATACCAATACAGGCTAAGTTCGAATTCGGAGTATGCAGGTCAAAGATCACAGCTCCTTAAAGATATCTTATGAAATATTCAACAGATTTTTAAAAAATTTGGGTGTGTAGGTAGATGATGATGTTGATGATGCACAGCATTTTTACAGCGGCGTAACAGGGTTCGGTGGCCAGGGGGGGGGGGAGGGCAAGAGCCAAAAATTTCCCGGTCATATCATGGTATGAATAGGCGTAATGGTGTAGTAAGGCGACTATTTTGAGAAGGCCAGAACTTATCTTTAAAAAAAGTTGCGAGCGAGCGAAGCGAGCGAGCAATTTTTTTTACCTTTTTAATACAAAAATCCAATTTTGTGATAGATTTTGACATGATATCCAGATAATAAATTTATTTAATTCTTCTCTCTTTAGATTCCTTTTTTGTCACGGTGGTCTGTACGCGCCACTGTGAAGAGGATTATTTGCGGCAGTAGCGTGAAGAGTAAAAAACAAAACAAAAAAACAACGAGGGGCGCAGTATAGAACATGTGCCAAAAGGCTGCTTTATATATATATATATATATATATAAGTCCTGAGCGAGCGAAGCGAGCGAGAAAAAAAATCAACTTTTCATGAGAATATAACTTTGAGCTATTTTTTAACATATTCAGTAATTAAAATCATATCCTACAATACTTTTCCAACAAAAAAGGAGGTAATTCCTCCTTTTTTTTTAAATATTCCATTTTCAGTATCCAAATAGAGATGAAAATTATCCTATTTGGGAGGGTAACCATGGACCTGGGCCTTTACTGTGTATTTACAGTAAACTCTTACTAAATGAACAAATATATAAAAAATTTGGTTTACCCTACATAATAATCCTGGGCTACTTTTAGATTGCATAGCCCGGGGGGGGGGGGAGGCTTTTTGGTCCCCCTCTTCAGATCTCCGTCGATCGCAACGAAAACCAATACACACGTCACCATCAATGTAATCTGCAAGCATGGAGCTAAGGGTGTATCGCTGATTTTACAGAATTTAAATTTATTTTTAATAAATTAATAATGCTAATTTATGCCTAAATATAGAATTCTCTGCTTTAAAGGTAAATCTCTAAATAATTCCCCAAATTCTATGATTTCTAAACAAATGTGCTCCTGAAAAAAATGGTAAATCAAATTTCTAATCTTATGTATTTTATTGGTTTTATAATTCCATACGTATTTCTTAGTTTTGGGGCCTTATGTATTTTATTGGTTTTTTTCAATGGGATCACTTCGTGGTACTATTCCAATTATAAAAAGCAAAGATTTGATTATTTTCAACCAATCAGTGCAAGAATAATGATGCATTTGTCAATTATGACTGAAAACAGAATTTCCATTGGATTAAATATGTATACAAAATAAAATTTTTAGCAATTTTTGGTCCAACATAAGCTCATAAAATGTTGGGTAACTGCGTATCCGGGCGTCTCGAATTTGGTCTCAAAAGCTCTGCGAGAATTGAACGGGAAAAAAAATTGTGGTACCTCGTTTCTCATTGTGGACTTATCGTGAAAAATGTGGATAGGGGGGCTTATTAAGCCCCCCCCCCAGGGGCTAGATAGGGTTAATATATCATCATGAATATACAAAAAAAATACATTTATTTTGTTGCAAGTCACTGGAAAAGGTTTGATTCCTAAATAAATATTATTCTTCATGTATTATCAAATATTTAATTGAAAAATTTTAAGCTATCTTTTCATTCGATGTATTAAGCGCTATATAAAAGCGGATTATTATTATTATTATTAGGTTTTATCATAATTTTACTTTTTGAAAATTATGCTATTTTGTGACTAAGGCTACGTTTCATGTACTTTCCACCAATAGTATACGATATCAATGGATTCTAGTTAATCCTTTTGGGTAAGATTGGAACTAACTCTGTGTTTGGTAGATAAAGTTATATGACTAACTTGTCCAAGTGTTGAGAAACGGGCCCCTGCTGAGTACATGTAGGCCTAGAGTTTTTATGCCCCCACAGACGAAGCCCAGAGGGGGCATTAAGCATTGCCCCTGTCCGTCCCCCCCCCCCCACTTGGGTTTCCGCGCAATAACTCGAAAAATATTTAATGGATTTAAAAAAAATTTTGGTGTGTAGGTAGATGACCACAAAATACAGGCTAAGTTCGAATTCGGAGTCCGCAGGTCAAAGGTCACATCTCATTATATATGCAAGTCGGTTCAAAGGTCTGAATTTGTTAATTATATATATATGCATATTGGTTTCTGTATGATATTAAGTTCAATCATATTGAATGGATTTCTGATCGCGTTAAGCAGGGGCATCTGTGTCCTTTGGACACGTCAAATTTTCTTAATTATGTGTAATTGATTTTATGACATGTGTTTACATTTGCTGCAGATTCCCATTCAGCCGTTGGACTGAACCGGTACTGTAACACAGTATGGATGGTCAATATGAAGCGAGCTTCATTGAATTCTTCCAAGAGCTTTGTACTCCGTTTTGCTCATTTTGAAGATGGTAGCTTTGACAGGACTGGGCAAGTGACACGTCTTAGACAGGATGCTGTCCCAACCATATTTGATTTCCTGCCTCGTCTTCAGAAGGTAGAGTAGATCTATATCATACATGTGTTCTAAAGAAATATTTTCTCTGTATTATCTACCTTTGGTTTGATAGAACATTGCTTTAAATATTCCATTTTCAGTAGCCAAATAGAGATGAAAATTATCCTATTTGGGAGGCTAACCATGGACCTGGGCCTTTACTGTGTATTTACAGTAAACTCTTACTAAATGAACAAATATATTAAAAATTTGGTTTACCCTACATAATAATCCTGGGCTACTTTTAGATTGCATAGCCCGGGGGGGGGGGGGGGGGGGAGGCTTTTTGGTCCCCCTCTTCAGATCTCCGTCGATCGCAACGAAAACCAATACACACGTCACCATCAATGTAATCTGCAAGCATGGAGCTAAGGGTGTATCGCTGATTTTACAGAATTTAAATTTATTTTTAATAAATTAATAATGCTAATTTATGCCTAAATATAGAATTCTCTGCTTTAAAGGTAAATCTCTAAATAATTCCCCAAATTCTATGATTTCTAAACAAATGTGCTCCTGAAAAAAATGGTAAATCAAATTTCTAATCTTATGTATTGGTTCTATAATTCCATACGTATTTCTTAGTTTTGGGGCCTTATGTATTTTATTGGTTTTTGTCTCGCCTGCATAGCAGAGCGAGACTATAGGCGCCGCTTTTCCGACGGCGGCGGCGGCGTCAACATCAAATCTTAACCTAAGGTTAAGTTTTTGAAATGACATCATAACTTAGAAAGTGTATGGATCTAGTCCATGAAACTTGGACATAAGGTTAATCAAGTATTAGTGAACATCCTGCCTGAGTTTCAGGTCACATGACCAAGGTCAAAGGTCATTTAGGGTCAATGAACTTTTGCCAAGTTGGGGGTATTTGTTGAATTACCATCATAACTTTGAAAATTTATGGATTTAGTTCATGAAACTTGGACATTAGGTTAATCAAGTACCACTGAATATCCTGTGCGAGTTTCAGGTCACATGACCATGGTGAATGGTCATTTAAGGTCAATGAACTTTGGCCGTGTTGGGGGTATATGTTAAATTACCATCCTAGCTCTGAAAGTTTATGGATCTAGTTCATAAAACTTGGACATAAGAGTAATCAAGTATCACTGAACATCCTGTACGAGTTTCAGGTCACATGACCATGGTCAAAGGTCATTAAAGGTCAATGAACTTTGGCCGTGTTGGGGGTATTTGTTGAATTACCATCCTAACTATGAAAGTTTATGGATCTAGTTCATAACACTTGGGATATAAGAGTAATCAAGCATCACTGAACATCCCCTGTGAGTTTCAGGTCACAAAACCAAGTCAAAGGTCAGTTAAGGTCAATAAACTTAGGCCATGTTGGGGTAATTGTTGAAGTGCCATCATAACTTTGAAAGTTTATGGATAGAGTGAATGAAATGTGGACATGGGTGTAGTTGACAGTCTTAAGTCTCCGTTCAAATGTCATTTATGGTCAATGAACGTGGTATTATGTCATTATATGAATGATGTTTTTGTGAATGATTATTTTATAGTAGTTTTCAAAGTTAGCACTGCTGCTATATTAAATTGCGTAATGCAGGCGAGACTGCCAGAGGCGTTCCACTTGTTTTTCAATGAGATCACTTCGTGGTACTATTCCAATTATAAAAAGCAAAGATTTTATTATTTTCAACCAATCAGTGCAAGAATAATGATGCCTCTGTCAATTATGACTGAAAATAGAATTTCCATTGGATTAAATATGTATACAAAATAATATTTTTGAGCAGATATTATGGTATTGTAGATAATGCCATGGGTAACGCGCGTGCCAATTTTCGTCGCGATTGCGAGATCAACGGCCGAGATCATAAGGGGGGCTGAATCAGCCCCCCCCCCCGTCTTCTTAGGCGTCGAAATAGCCCAGTCTATTTAGGGTTAAAGATAAATCCCTAAATAATTCCCCAAATTCTATGATTTCTAAACAAATGTGCTCCTGAAGAAATGGTAAATCAAATTTCTACTTTTATGTATTTTATTGGTTCTATAATTCCATACGTATTTCTTTGTTTTGGGGCCTTATGTATTTTATAGTTTTTTTTCAATGGGATCACTTCGTGGCACTATTCCAATTACAAAAAGCAAGATTTGATTATTTCCAACCAATTAGTGCAAGAATAATGATGCATTTGTCAATTATGACTGAAAATAGAATTTCCATTGGATTAAATATGTATACAAAATAATATTTTTGAGCAATTTTCGGTCCAACATGAACTCATAAAATGTTGCGTAACTGCGTATCTGGGCGTCTCGAATTTTGTCTAAAAGCTCTGCGAGAATTGAACGAAAAAAAAAATTGTGGTACCTCGTTTCTCATTGTGGACTTATCGTGAAAAATGTGGATGGGGGGGGGGGGGGCTTATTAAGCTTATTAAGCCCCCCCCCCCGGGGCTAGATAGGGTTAATATATCATCATGAATATTAAAAAAAAAACATTTATTTTGTTGCAAGTCAATGGAAAAGGTTTGATTCCTAAATAAATATTATTCTTCATGTATTATCGAATATTTAATTGAAAAATTTAAAGCTATCTTTTCATTCTTCTATCTGTTTTTGTTCAATATTTCTTATATGTTTCTTTTTTTTAATTCATTCATCTCGTACAGAGTTCATCCAAGCCAAGGAATTCCCCGAAAGAAAGACGTTTTGATTCAGCAAACAACCTCCCAGATACTGCAAAGTCTTCAGCACCTTCATTTCTCGAGGACCACTCCTACTCAATATCAGAAAGTCCAAGAGGGGTAAAGTGGAAGATAACAGCAATAATGGACTATTAAAAACTTGGAGAAGAGGCTGAAACCACACAGCAGAAGTCCCGCCGTGTACATTACTTGCTCTTAAGTTTGGACAAACATGACTCGCAAAACTTTACAACAAATAATTTACGCTATGTGCATTCTGATTATTTAAAATAGCTCAATGAAAAAGTTTACCACTGGGCATGTAACAAAAGTGCATTCATTAAATTTGAACGTGTTGCAAAAATGATGTCTTACAGTATATTCATTCTGACTTAGAATGTCAGAAGAGAAAAAAGTTTGTGAAAAGTAGGAATGACAGCAAGCTGACAGAAGAATAGAACAGGATAGAACAAGGCGATAGTTATGAATGAGCTGTTGGATAGAGACAAAAAGATGAATTAAGAATGGGGGTGATAGAGAAAGAGAGACGGGTGTTGGGGGAGCCTGTGATCAATGCCTGAGAAAGCGAAGATTACCATAATTTTTTTAAGGATTTGAACAGTCAGGAAAAATCTGGGTTTTTTTTTCTGTTGGTATTTCTCAAAATACTTGTATGTTTTATGTAACGAAACGGGTATAATCCTTCGGAAGTTTCACTCACACAGAAAATATTAACTAAACAAAAGAAAAAAAGCCAAATAATTCACTGATTTTCAATTGTTCAGTAACTCTCATATCCAAAGTGCCCCCCCCATCATTTCAATGTATTGGAGAGAGAGTATGAACGGGACATGGCTGTCTGCAGAAAAAAAAAATACGGGGGGGGGGCAAAAATTTTTGGGGATATGTGCAAGGGAGCGAAGCGACAGCAGAAAATTATTTTGCAATATATGCGAGAGAGCGAAATGACAGAGAAGAAAAATGCAAGAGACAAGAGATTTGGGGAATATGTGAGAGGGAGCGAAGTGACCAAGCAGAAGAAATGTAGAGGACATAAAATTGTTGGGGTATGTGAGGGAGCAAAGCAACCGATAAAAAAAGCAGGTCAAAATATTTTTTGTGAATGATTATTTTATAGTAGTTTTCAAAGTTAGCACTGCTGCTATATTAAATTGCGTAATGCAGGCGAGACTGCCAGAGGCGTTCCACTTGTTTTTCAATGAGATCACTTCGTGGTACTATTCCAATTATAAAAAGCAAAGATTTGATTATTTTCAACCAATCAGTGCAAGAATAATGATGCCTCTGTCAATTATGACTGAAAATAGAATTTCCATTGGATTAAATATGTATACAAAATAATATTTTGGAGCAGATTTTGATATTATGGTATTGTAGATAATGCCATGGGTAACGCGCGTGCCAATTTTCGTCTCGATTGCGAGATCAACGGCCGAGATCATAAGGGGGGCTGAATCAGCCCCCCCCCCCCCGAAATGAGCGAAATGACAGAGAAGAAAAATGCAAGGGACAAGAGATTTGGGGAATATGTGAAAGGGAGCGAAGTGACCAAGCAGAAGAAATGTAGAGGACATAAAATTGTTGGGGTATGTGAGGGAGCAAAGCAACCGATAAAAAAAGCAGGTCAAAATATTTTCGAATATGTGTGAGGAAGCGACTCGTTCACTCTTGAGCAGTAGGGACTTGTTTAAAAATAGCTTAAGAAATATGCGTTTTCTAAGCATGGTAAACACATATTGTAGGCCTACGGTAGAATTTAGGTGCTCTAAGAGTTAGATTCTGAATGAGCTGCATTTGCTGGTAAGACATGCGCAGAGGATCTTTGTCTTTCATCCATTTTCCACACTTTTCTTTTGATTTCAGTTTCCAGGCAGAAAGGCCCACCCTCCTGTGGAAGCCAATGGGGCAGGGGATTATATGCTTAAAATGCCAATTTTTCTGGTTGGAATATCAAACATTATCCTGAGCTTCGCGCTCATTTTAAAAATTATGTATAAACTATTAATGCTGATAAATACATTTAGATGTGCAGTGCTCTCTTGTAAAGCAGTTTTGTACTGAAGAGGCTACCCTGGGTAAATAAAACAGAATAAATGAATAAAGAAATAAATAAAAATGATGTTTCTAATCTCAGACTTTCTTATGCCCCTCGAAAGCTCACCCCTTCTTTGTTTCTCTTTTGATATCTAAAGTTCCGGTTTTTCCCTTTCTATCGTGCACTATTCTAAGCCCCAGCCCCACTGGCTTCCACAGGAAGGGGGGGGGGGGGGGCTTCCCCTGAAAACTGAAATCCAACAAAAGAAATTTGAAAAATAAAAATGGATAAGAGACACAGATCCTTGCCGCATGTCTTACCAGCCAATACAGTTCATTCAGAATTTGACTCGTAAAACACCTAAATTCTACCGTAGGCCTATAATAGGTTTATTGCCATTTCGTCTACTGCCATTTTGTCCACTCACCAAATGGTATGTCATTTCATCTACCATCAGTTGTTCCTTTTCCACATCTTCCAATTACCATTTTGTCCAATAGCTAGTTCGTCTAATAACCAATTTGTCTACTTTCATTTGGTCTAATTGTATTTTTGGCCAATTTGTCCAATAGCCACTTTGTCCATTTTCATTATGTCTATTACCATTTAGTCCAATAGCCAATTGGTCTAAGGGCAAATGGCCACTGACCACTTAGTCTACTTACATTTTGTCTATGTTCCATTTTGTCCAACTGCAGTTGATCCACTGTCACTTAGTCTAAACCCATTTCATCTAACAATCATTTGGTCTAATCATCAATGGGTCCAATTGCCATCCCGGTCAATATTCGTTTCGTCTACAATCAAATAGGAATAGTCTCCTACTAGCAGTCCTTCTAGTTTGGTGCCTGTGTATTGCTACCTCGACTCCTGTTGCTCTTGTGATTTGTTATTAATTTACACCTGTCGTTTGATTAATCTTTTATTAGTGTTTTTTTAAGCTCCATTGTAATACATTTTATGTTTTTATGTAATGTTCTCCCCATCCTTTCCCACTTTTCTCTCTTTTTAATTTTTTTTGTACCGTCCAAGGCTGTTATCGTTATTATTATAGTACATTTCTTGTTTATTAGTACTATCATTAATTACTATTATTACAATTATTATCATTGTTATATGATGAGTGATGATTATCATTTTTAGGTGTGCATTTGTAAAAAAAAAGAAATGAGGGTAAATTCCAAATCAAAGGACCCTATTTCAATTTTATCAATTTTAACCACTCCAATTCCCCCTTTTGTGTGCGTGATGTGGTAGAGAGAGCGGGGGGGGGGGGGGGGGGGGTAGGAGGCTGCATGCTGTACCGCATCATTCCATTCCTGATAGCAGGCCTAGTTATATATTTTTTTATCTTCATGAATTTCAAGGTATATTTAAGAAGTCATTTCGTCCCCCCCCGGATGATGCATTATATTTGTATTAGACAACATGGCTATTGGACCAATTGGCTATTAGACTAAATGACTATTGGACGATTTGAGAATTGGACGAACTGGGCGATTTGGTTGTTAGACAAACTGATTATTGGACCTAATGGGTGGTGGACGAAATGATAGACGAAATGACAATTATCCGGTAGATAATTTGGATATTGGACCAACTGATATTAGCCAACATGGCTTGGACTAAATGAACATTGGACGAACTGATTAATGGAGATGGCATTAGCCTTAATAGAATTAGACTAAATGGGTGGTAAACGAAATTGCTATTGGACGAAATGGCATTTATAGACAAAATGAAGGTAGACCATGTGGTGAGTGGACTGTATGGCAGTAGACGAATTGGCAATTTACCTTAAAATATGGGTTTACCATTCTTAGAAAACGCATGTTTCCTAAAACAAGTCCCTACCGCTCGGGAGTGAATGTGTCGCTCCCTCGCACATATTCCAAAATATTTTGACTGACCCTGGGTAAATAAAATAAACAATTACAAAAACGAAAATGTTGTTTTTAATCTGAGACTTTTTAATGCCCCTCGAAAGTTCACCTGCTTTCTCACTCTCCCCCTCTCTATCTTTGTTTTTATTCATTTTCATTTTACAATTCTTTCTTTCTCTTTTGATATCTATAAAGTTCAGATTCACCCTCTCTAACTTGCACTATTCCAAGCCCCCGCCCCATTGGTATCCACAGGAATGGGGGGAGGAGGGGCTTACCCCCTGGAAAATAAATTCAAACAAAAGAAAAATGTGAAAATAAAAATGGATAAAGACAAATAATCCTCTGCGCATGTCTAACCAGCCAATACAGTTCATTCAGAATTTAACTCTTACAACACCTAAATTCTACCATATTATCAGTTTACCATGATTATAGAAAACGCATATTTCCTATGCCATTTTTAAACAAGTCCCTATCGCTCGGGAGTGAACGTGTCGCGCACCAGCACAAATTCGAAAAATATTTTGATTGACCTGCTTTCTGGTTTTTTTTATCGGATGCTTTGCTCCCTCACACATACCACAATTTTTGTCCCTCTTTCCTTTTACTTCTGCTTGGTCACTTTGCTCCCTCTCACATATTCTCGAAATATTTTGGCCCCTGCATTTGTTCTTCTCGTCACTTTGCTCTCTCACATATATCCCCAGAATAATTTTTCTGCTCGGTCGCTTCGCTCCCTTGAACATATCCTAAAAATGTTTTGCTCCCCCTGCATTTTTTTCTGCAGACAGCCAATCCATTTCTCATCCAACCTCTCTCTCTCTCCAATACCTTGAAATGAGGGGGGGGGGGGGTACTTTTGATATGAGAGTGTCTGAACAGTTGAAAATAAGTAAAATATAATTTGGCTTTTTTGTTTGTTTAGTTAATATTTTCTGAATGAGTGTATCTTACAAAAGAATTATACCCATTTCATTACATACAACATACACATATTTTGAGAAATACCAACAGAAAAAACATGTACTATTCATTACTGTCCAAATCCTCAAAAAAAAATTATGGTAATGTTCGCTTTCTCAGGCATTCATCAAAGGCTCCCCCACACCTGTCTCTCTTTCTCTATCACCCTCAATCTCAATTCATCTTTTTGTCTCTATCCAACAGCTCATTAGTAAAGGTCAAGTTTACCCAAGAAAATTGTTGGTTCAGTTAAATTGAGAAAAATCAAACTAGCATAACGCTGAAAATTTCATCAAAATGGGATGTAAACTAAGAAAGTTATGGCATTTTAAATTTTCACTTATTTTTCACAAAACAAAAATATTTACAACTCAGTGACATGCAAATGAGACAGTCGATAATGTCCCTCACTCACTGTTTATTTTGTTTTTTATTGTTTGAATTATACAATATTTCATTTTTTACAGATTTTACCATAAGGACAAACTTTACTGAACCAAAAAAGTATTGAATAATGCTAATTCCACATGATCAGGGAGGAATAAAATTTTGTTTAACATGACAAGGAGAAAATTAGAATATACCTTATTCTATATATCAAATGAAATAGTGAGTGGATGACGTCATCAGTCTCCTCATTTGCATACTGACTGTGTACAGAATGTGCATATAACTCTTTTGTAAAATTTAGCAAAATTTTTAAATGTCATAACTTTCTTATTTTACATCCGATTTTTTATCAAATTTTCAGTGTTATGCTTGTTGGATTTTTCTCTTTTTATTCATATCAACAATTTTTGGGGTGGACTTGTCCTTTATCTGTCCCCCTTGCTCTATCCTGTTCTATTCTTCTGTCATCTTGCCGTCATTCCTACTTTTCACAAACTTTTTTCTCTTCTGACATTCTAAGTCAGAATGAATATACTGTAAGACATCATTTTTGCAACACGTTCAAATTTAATGAATTCACTTTTGTTACATGCCCACTGATAAACTATTTCATTGAGCTATTTTAAATAATCAGAATGCACATTGGGGTAATTATTTGTTGTAAAGTTTTGCAAGTTATGTTTGTCCAAACTTAAGAGCAAGTAATGTACACGGCGGGACTTCTCGTGTGTGGTTTTCAGCCTCTTCTCCAAGTTCTTAATACAGTCCATTATTGCTGTTATCTTCCACTTTACCTCTCTTGGACTTTGTGATATTGAGTAGGAGTGGTCCTCGAGAAATGAAGGTGCTGAAGACTTTGCAGTATCTGGGAGGTTGTTTGCTGAATCAAAACGTCTTTCTTTCGGGGAATTCCTTGGCTTGGGTGAATTCTGTACGAGATGAATGAATTAAAAAAAAGAAACATATAAGAAATATTGAACAAAAACAGATAGAAGAATGAAAAGATAGCTTTAAATTTTTCAATTAAATATTTGATAATACATGAAGAATAATATTTATTTAGGAATCAAAACCTTTTCCAGTGACTTGCAACAAAATAAATGTTTTTTTTTTTAATATTCATGATGATATATTAACCCTATCTAGCCCCGGGGGGGGGGGGCTTAATAAGCCCCCCCCCCATCCACATTTTTCACGATAAGTCCACAATGAGAAACGAGGTACCACAATTTTCTTTTTCGTTCAATTCTCGCAGAGCTTTTAGACAAAATTCGAGACGCCCAGATACGCAGTTACGCAACATTTTATGAGTTCATGTTGGACCGAAAATTGCTCAAAAATATTATTTTGTATACATATTTAATCCAATGGAAATTCTATTTTCAGTCATAATTGACAAATGCATCATTATTCTTGCACTAATTGGTTGGAAATAATCAAATCTTGCTTTTTATAATTGGAATAGTGCCACGAAGTGATCCCATTAAAAAAAAACTATAAAATACATAAGGCCCCAAAACAAAGAAATACGTATGGAATTATAGAACCAATAAAATACATAAAAGTAGCAATTTGATTTACCATTTCTTCAGGAGCACATTTGTTTAGAAATCATAGAATTTGGGGAATTATTAAGGGATTTATCTTTAACCCTAAATAGACTGGGCTATTTCGACGCCTAAGAAGACGGGGGGGGGGGGGGGGGCTGATTCAGCCCCCCTTATGATCTTGGCCGTTGATCTCGCAATCGCGACGAAAATTGGCACGCGCGTTACCCATGGCATTATCTACAATACCATAATATCAAAATCTGCGAAAAATCTCATTGCTCATTATGTTAATTAATGCGTAAAATCATAAGTTTGCTCTAATTAACAAAATAATGCCCCTAAAATGCTCATTTTTGTTTCACTTACTCTTTATAGGCATCTGATTAAATTAATTTTTAAAAAAGTTGTCAACATCACATTCATTTTTTATGTATTTTATTGTTTTCTAAATTTCTTATGTATTTCCGTGTTTTTCGACTTTTTGTTTTTTATTGTTTTTTCAATGGAAATTGTCGGAGACGTTTTTTTTTACCATAAACAAGATAAAATTAATTGATTTTGAGCAGTAAAAGGAAAAATATGATACATTTTATAAATTTTGGCTAAAAACACTACTTGCATTGGATTTGTACACAAATACACGTTTTTGAGCAATTTTGGTTCTGCATGCAGTTACGAAATGTTGCGTAATTTCGGAACCCTGTACCTGGGGGTCACAATTTTGGTCTCAAAAGTTGCGCAAGACTTGAAAGTAAAAAGTCAACGAGTGACGCGGTCAAAAAAATGTCGAGCTCCATGCTTGCAGATTACATTGATGGTGACGTGTGCATCGGTTTTCGTTGCGATCGACAGTGCATGGAGATCTGAAGAGGGGGACCAAAAAGGCCCCCCCCCCCGGGCTATGCAATCTCAAAGTAGCCCAGGATTATTATGTAGGGTAAACCAAATTTTTAATATATTTGTTTATTTAGTAAGAGTTTACTGTAAATACACAGTATAGGCCCAGGTCCATGGTTACCCTCCCAAATAGGATAATTTTAATCTCTATTTGGCTACTGAAAATGGAATATTTAAAGCAATGTTCTATCAAACCAAAGGTAGATAATACAGAGAAAATATTTCTTTAGAACACATGTATGATATAGATCTACTGTACCTTCTGAAGACGAGGCAGGAAATCAAACATGGTTGGGACAGCATCCTGTCTAAGACGAGTCACTTGCCCAGTCCTGTCAAAGCAACCATCTTCAAAATGGTCAGAACGGAGTACAGAGCTCTTGGAGGAATTCAATGAAGCTCGCTTCATATTGACCATCCATACTGTGTTACAGACAGTACAGGTTCAGTCCAACGGCTGAATGGGAATCTGCAGCAAATGTAAACACATGTCATAAAATCAATTACACATAATTAAGAAAATTTGACTTGTCCAAAGGACACAGATGCCCCCGCTTAAAGGGGAATCCAACCCAAATAAAAAATTGTTTTTATAAGGAAAAGAAAAATCAGACAAGTTGATAGGTGAAAGTTTGAACAATATTGGACAAACAACAAGAAAGTTATGAATTTTTAAAAGTTGTAAATATTGGTAATCACTGTACCCATGGAGACCTCAAATTGGCTGCATATGGGATGTCATAGTGATGTAAGGCAAGGACTACTCTTCCATGTACTCCAATTCATATTATGGCGAAAATGTGATTTTTTCCCAAAAGTTTTATTTCAAATTAATATTTTTCTTTCATGAGGACATAAAACAATATACTACCTGGGTTATATTTAGATTACTGCCCCAGGGGAATGGGTACTTAGGAGAAAACCACTAATCCCTGATAATAAAGTACATGGCCTATGGGAAAGTTGTCCTTGCCCCTTGTCATAATTTACTTATCCAGTTGCCAATTTGAAATCTACATAGTATTAGTGATCTCAATTTTAAAGCAGCTATAACTTTCTTATTGCTTGTCTGATTTCTTTCAAACTTTCACCATTCTGTTTAATTTATTTTTCTCCTTCCCAACACAGCATTTAATGGCCAAGGCTGGATTCCCCTTTAACGCGATCAGAAATCCATTCAATATGATTGAACTTAATATCATGCAGAAACCAATATGCATATATATAATTAATTAACAAATTTAGACCTTTGAACCGACTTGCATATATAATGAGATGTGACCTTTGACCTGCGTACACCGAATTCGAACTTAGCCTGTATTTTGTGGTCATCTACCTACACACCAAAATTTTTTAAAATCCATTAAATATTTTTCGAGTTATTGCGCAGAAACCAAGTGGGGGGACGGACAGGGGCAACGCTTACTGCCCCTTCCGGGCTTCGTCTGCTGGGGCATAAAAACTCTAGGCCTACTCAGCAGGGGCCCATTTCTCATTACCTGGACAAGTTAGTCATATATCTTTATCTATTAAACACAGAGTTAGTTCCAATCTTACCCAAAAGGATTAACTAGAATCCATTGATATCGTCATATTGATACTATTGGTGGAACAAAAATAGCATAATTTTCAAAAAGTAAAATTATGATAAAACTTACAATTATTGTGATGAATTTGGAAATACATACTATCAAAATAATAGCAGAGGCGAAATATGCATAAAACATACTCAAACATGCAGACATGGGCATTAAATTGCTGATAAAATGAAATTATCAGTAATTCATTTCATGACAAAAAAAAATCACATGTATGTGGACATTGAGATGGGTATCCCCAGATATAAAATTTGAATAGTTTAAGTAAACCATACAGGCTTTCTTCCTAAAATGATGATAATTATACAGGTTTTTAGGATTCCAAACACCATCAAAATATTATCATCATGAATAAACTCTTTAGATACCGAAACACACGATTTTATAAATTCTATGCGTATATTAGAGAGAGAAGGGTCTGAAAGCGACGAGTACGAGTCCAATTATGGATGGCCTGAAGTGGTAGAATCTTTGTCAATTCAATTATTTTACTACTTTAAAATGAATGGTTTTGTGATGTTTTACCAACACTTGTTATAATTCTGTGCATTACAATTACTATTGAATGATTTATCCCACTTGTGTACAATATAATTCATTTTCTATGAATTATTATGTAATATTATAATTTTCGAATTTCGAGGCTCATTTGCATGTATTATGGTGTCATCTATCTAAACACCCAATTTTTAAAAAATCTGTTGAAATTTTATAAGTTATTATGAGGATACCAACTCGCATATTTAATGACCCTGTGTAGTGGTCCACCTGCATTCCCCCAACCAGTTATCGGGAGGAGAGACCTGCGGGTCACAGTTCTGTGTGCGCGCCCTTGTAGGCGACCCAGATTGGCTGGCTCCTCCAATATGCCTTTGAATGTCTTTGACAGATATATGGTGCTATAAAAATGCAGTGGCGTAACAGGCGGGGGGCAGGGGGGGGGGGGCAAGTTACCCCCCCTGGCGGATTTCACCGGGAAAATTAAAAAACAACGGGAAAAAGAAAAAAAGGAGGGAGAAAGAAAGGGAAAGGGGAAGGAAAGGGGAAAGAAAAGGAGGAAAGGGAAATGGAAAGAGAAAAGGAAAAAGACAACGAAGAAAAAACTGTTTTTAGTAAAAAAGGGAGGAAAGCGGGAAAATGTACGATAGAATTAACATTTGAAAAAGAACAAATCATTGAGAAAAGGGCCTATGTAATGCAATAGCACGGTGGGAAATAAATTAAAAGATGACAAAATGGCAAACAATAGCGGGAAACGAAGGTAGAATGTAATTAGTCAAGAGCTAAATTAGAAAACAAAGAAAAGGAACAAGAAAAAAAATAACACGACCGGGCTGCTGATGATTGAAATTAAAGAGCGGGAAGAAAGATGGACTGCATACAACATTGTGCTATAAGTTTTCTAAATTTTATGCAAATAAGCTACCGGGGCTTTGCCCCAGACCCCACAAAGTAGGGGCTCTTCATTTATAATCTTCAAATGGCTCTATAACGCCCCCGTTCAATCACGTTCAATCACTGCCATACAGGCGGGGGGGGGGGGGGGGGGGGTCGTGGTTCCACACCCAAGAGGATATAAAAGAAATTTTATAGGAGACAACGTACATGACGTATAATGAAATGAATAAAAACAAGGAAATGTGTTATTTGCTGATAATAATGGAAAAATCTATCACATAATTAGATTTTAATTTCAATAGGCAATTTTTTCCAGCTCGCTTTGCACACTGGCGACTTTTTACAAATTTTTCCCACATTTCTATGTTTTGCCCCCTCAAAATATTTGGTTCATTACGCAACTGGGTTGAATAAATGTGTTGTGTAAAAGCTATATTATGCCCGCGATTTGATTAAAATTGGGGAAATCTGCAAGGTTTAAATGGCTTTGATATCAAGAAGTTCCTGGGGCTCTGCCCTGGACCCCAAACACACAGCACTGCGTATGGAAGGGTTGGGCCATGGCCCCAAAAAGTTCTACAGCCAAGAACAAAAAAAAAGGAGGAATTACCTCCTTTTTTGTTGGAAAAGTATTGTAGGATATGATTTTAATTACTGAATATGTTAAAAAATAGCTCAAAGTTAGATTCTCATGACAAGTTGATTTTTTTTCTCGCTTGCTTCGCTCGCTCAGGACTTATATATATAAAGCAGCCTTTTGGCACATGTTCTATACTGCGCTCCTCGTTGTTTTTTTGTTTTGTTTTTTACTCTTCACGCTACTGCCGCAAAGAATCCTCTTCACAGTGGCGTACAGACCACCGTGACAAAAAAGGAATCTAAAGAGAGAAGAATTAAATAAATTTATTATCTGGATATCATGTCAAAATCTATCACAAAATTGGATTTTTGTATTAAAAAGGTATTAAAAAAATTGCTCGCTCGCTTCGCTCGCTCGCAACTTTTTTTAAAGGTAAGTTCTGGCCTTCTCAAAATAGTCGCCTTACTACACCATTACGCCTATATTCATACCATGATATGACCGGGAAATTTTTGGCTCTTGCCCCCCCCCCCCTGGCCACCGAACCCTGTTACGCCGCTGTAAAAATGCTGTGCATCATCATCATCTACCTACACACCCAAATTTTTTAAAAATCTGTTGAATATTTCATAAGATATCTTTAAGGAGCTGTGATCTTTGACCTGCATACTCCGAATTCGAACTTAGCCTGTATTGGTATCATCTACCTACACACTCAAATTTGTTTAAATATGTAGAATATTTTATAAGTAATCATGCGGAAACTAAATTGCATATTTAATGAGCCGTGAACTTTGACCTGCCGACTACGAATTCGAACTTGACCTGTATTTTGGTGTCGTCTACCTACACACTCAAATTCGTTTAAATATGTAGAATATTTCATAAGTAATCATGCGGAAACTAAATTGCATATTTAATGAGCCGTGACCTTTGACCTGCCGACTCCGAACTTAGCCTGTATATGGTGTCATCTACCTACACACCCTAATTTTTATAAATCTGTTGAATATTTCATAAGTCATCATGCGGAAACCAACTCGGATATTTCATGAGCTGTGACCTTGGACCTGCAGACTCCGAATTCAAAGTTAGCCTGTACTATGGTGTCATGTACCTACACACCAATTTTTTTTAAAATCAATATATATAAATCGAAATATATTTCGATTTATTGCGCGGAAACCAATTGGGGGGGGGGGGGCGGGCGAATCAACGGACAGGGGCAACGCTTAATGCCCCCTCCGGACTTTGTCTGCGGGGGCATAATTACCGAGGAGCTGCATTTGAAGCGAGCCTGAATCAAGGCTGTGAAATTTATTAGCGCCACCATCAGGCTTCCTTTTATTTGCGTAAAAAGAAGAGACACGCAAAGTCACTTTCTAGTCCAAACTCCAAAGTAATCAAATTTGCTTTTTTTTAAATATGATTTTGATTTAGGCCTAATTAAAAATATACTATTGACTTTTTGTATTATGGCTACTCACCGCAAAGCGCCCCGGTGAGTAGCGAGGAGTTTCGGCAAATATTAATTCTGTATTGTAATGAAGCGATGTTTGCCAACTTCACAGAAATCCAGGGCCAAATGCAGTTCGGTGTACGAGGTTAGTACTATAGATCCATACATGTACTGTAGCAACTATATGTAGCCACTAACCTCGAACTAGTAATGAGTGGGGCCAGGGCTACGACAACTATACTAGTACAGCAGGCGATGGTTCGTGTAAGCTCCACTACACTTCACTACTGCTAACCTCTGCTTCACCTATACTGATTAATGGCTGGCTATACGAACCATTGCCTGAGTTTTTTAGGCCTAGTCACTCAAGGGTTCATTACATGCCGCCGCGCACAGAAAAATCAAGCAATAGAAGTTGTGTGTTGTGGACACCAGAAGTGGGATCACAGCACGCGTGACCCACTAGTTAGAAATCCATTGCCAAACGTGGTTAATGGTGCGAGGTTATTATACTAATACTAACCTCGCAATACGCGTGAGTCACTGAGTGGAGTAGCCTAACGTTAGAGTTTCATACGGCATGTACGGCCAGGCATCAATAACTTTTGTTGTCATCCAATTTCAATGAAATTTTCAGCATTTTGCTCGGAATGAATTTTACATTATTTATTAAGATCAAGGCCTAAATATCTTCAACCTGTATAATTCATAACCATTTTACTTTTTAGGTGTGCAGAAAAGACAAACCCCCCCCCCCCAATGGTCTGCTGACTACAGTACATAAACTTAAATACACGGGACTAGTATTGTTACACAGCTTTTTGCAAATGCAAGTTTGGTAACGACTAACGAATTCCCATTTTTTTTTCAACGTAATTTTGAAGTCGAAAACATAGCTGAACTTACGAATGCAATGTCCGTCCACATCCTACCGATTAGAGCAGTTGTATGCAGCTCATGTAGGCATGAATAACGTGAAATCTAAGCTAATAAGTTCACCAACATGCCAATCTGAGCTGTGAAAAAGTGTGATCGTCCCGGAGCGAAAACAGCTTGAGCAAGGTGCAGCCAATCAGCGACCTTCTTATGTCCCCTTCGAGACAGAGGAGACGAAATGATTTTATGTCAAAAAGACTCAAAACACAAAATCATTTCGTCGACGAAATTTTTTTGTCTTTTGACACAAAATCATTTCGTCGACGAAATTTTTTTGTGTTTTGACACAAAATCATTTCGTCAACGAAATTTTTTTGTGGTTTTGACACAAAATGATTTCGTCGACGGAATAGATTTTCGCATCGCAACGAAATAAATTTTGTGGACGCAATTACATTTAGTCTCGACGAAAATTGATTTTGTGTGACAAAAAATAATTTCGTATACGAAATAAAACTGCGTCATGACGAAATGATTTTCATATGAACAAAAACACATTTTGTGTACGGAATGGCGTGAATTGGACGGAATTTACCATCGGACATTTGGTGTGCCATTTCGTTTGATAACAATTCATTTCGTATGGCACGCCAAATAAACTTTGTGGACGCAATTACATTTCGTATAGACGAAATTGATTTCGTGCATTTCGTCGAGACGAAATTGATTTTGTGAGACAAAAAATAAATTTTGTGTACGAAATAAAAAAGCGTCATGACGAAATGATTTTCGTCTGAATAAAAACACATTTTGTGTACGGAATGCCGTGATTTGGACGGAATTCACTGGCGGACACTTGGCGCCCCATACTTTACGGTGACTACGCCAACAGTGTCAATGCCCAGGAGATCTTCCCTGCCAAGCAAACTGAAGTCTAATTAATGAACAGAAAAGCTATTAGCTCTGCTTCTGAAAGCAGAGCGTCCGTTTCACCCAAAGTATTAAACGATGGTGACAAGGGATAAACTGTCTACTGGCAGGTGCGAGCGAAAGAGATAATAAGAAAGAAATACTTGCATATTTATAGCCAATTGTGGCCTAAATACGATGTTTCTTGTAGACATATATTATGCAATTGTGTGCATTGTATGATGGTGTGTATTCCTAATAATTCTGTAGTGAACACAGTGAATAGATAGATAGATTAGAAAACTGATGATGCATCTCTATACCCGACTGGTGTGAATATGTATGACATATCTATCAAAACAAAGTGCTTGATGACCCCAAAATTCACATATTCATGGAATACATGTACTTATTTTCCTTGAATTCTAAACTAAAGCGAAACTTGCATACACCTATGCAAAGACAATTGGATGACTGAGTAACGAGTTGAAATGTATTCAATTACACAGTCATTTTCAAAGCCCACTTTGTGAATGTTTGTGATGCCAAGTGTGAAATTATGAGTGAGCTATCAATTTACAGTAATATTTTATGACGCATATATTCCTGTAGGTTGCGATAGCGCAGTACTAGAGTTTTCCAACTCAACAATTAGGTGTTCATGTATGTGTATGCAATGCATACTTGTGCCAAATGATTCAAGGTTATTTATGACTAGGCTATTTTGTCGCCCAAACTGAGCAAATTTGGCAGCTCGATAAGGTTTGTCTCTTATATCTTGTATATGATATAATGATTTGTTCATACACGTATATCACAAATAATTCTAAAGCCATCATGAAATGACTGTGGAAGACTTATTCACATATAACAGGGTCCTTTCTAGTATCTAAAAATATGTAGAAAGAAATCAAAATATTGAACATGTCGAGTCAATGTACATCTTGCAGAAAATTATATGAAAATCGACCATCTGGTTTCTACCTTCGTCTATTTGCTTTTTTCGCTGATCGTGGCAAAACATGAATTTTAATACTATATTCAACTGACTTTTCTTTTAGGAAATTACTGTTTTCCTACATAAACATTTTGGTTGCCAAAAATTGATGTTATTACTTTATAATCACATTTTCTTTTAATCAGAATATTCTGTTTGGTGGATACGGTAATCAAATCATATATCTGGTCCATACATGATACAACTTATGTAAACACTACCTTTGGAATTCATGATTATTATGAATATCCATTAGTTGGCTGAATATTTTTATTGTATCTTACATGTATTTTAAATGATTTGCTTCAACTTGATTTAACTTAATCTAAATACTCTATTCATTGTTGTTACCATGCATTGCAGCAGAAATGAGATTTCTTTTAATTCCTTCCTCTAAGTAAAAAAAACACAAAAAAGTCTATCAAATGTATGAATTTAACTTATAAATCTTATCTATAACCTGATGTATTTGAATGCTTAACTAGAAGATGATTGCGTGTGTATATATATATGAATATTTCAAACCTGTAACTTTTTTCATACTGTTTTTTCAGAGTTGTTGCTTTTTAATTTTGATTTTATCAAGCAGTTTCATGTTCTGTCGTTCTACTTTATTTCAAGCTATGCGTATTGGGTTATGGTGAATGATGAGTATATTAAATTGTATTTTATCCATTTATTTTCTTCCTCCAAGAACCTCACATCATATGATGTTAATTTCTCTAGAGATCTAAATCGTTAAACGTCAATGATCTTCATTAAATGGACAGTGAAATAGGTTTTAAAGAATTTGATTCATTTGGACAATTAATGTATTGAGAAATGATATTAAATCTACTTTCTTTGGGGCGTGTTTATACTTGTCCAAAGAAATTCTGAATTATTTTATCTTCTTGAAATTTAGAGATTAAATTTAGTTTGTGTATTATGCCAGAGAAGATTTGTTATTTATATTGTTACAACAAAAAGTTGCTTTTGGAGAGGGATCTTCATTAGAAATGCCAGTTAAAGTATTTCATTCTTTCAGTCTGCAAAGGTGTATTTATCTTCCTAAAGTTATATTTCATTAAACTGCAATTGCTTCTTGTCAATGTATTGTTTTCTCGATTCAAATTGTAATACCAGCAATAATGTTTCATTTTTGTGTGTTCTCATGTTTCAGTTTCTATGTGTTATTATTGTAATTTCTTCTGCATAATTATGTTTGAACCAGTACTGCTTTACTTGTCATACTTCAAAATTATACATAGGACATACAGTATCATAGGTGTAGATTTTCTTGCCAACTCCTGGAAATGGGGAACATTATATTCATCATTGTAGATATTTGTCATTTTGAAGAAATATGAATTGTATAAACATGTAGCATCATTCATTACTATTCCAAATCGCCCGAGGCTGTAGTCTAATACCTCTTGTGAAATAGAGTATAATCACCACCTCCTCAAACTATATTTCTCCCTTTGTCAATATCACTGATATGATTTTCTCTCTTTACACACATACTTTTCTTATCACTCTTGAAGCCAAATCGTTGGGCAAAGTTTGATAATAAATATATTAAAGTAAATATTTGAGTAGACAGCTGAAAAACAATATCCTAGGTCATTTACAGAACTGTCATGCATATAACATACATATGTAGTTGATAGTAAAGATCTAAATGGTCCAAATTTCACAGAGGAGTTTTATTTTGAACCATTATTTGGTTTAAAGAATACAAGGACATTAAATAATGTCTATCATACACTTTCTTTCAATCATTGCCTATAGGAAGCACATGGTCCCTGTAAAAAGTCAATGGGATTTTGAGAATTCTGTATCTAATGGCTCAAGCTAGTGCATTGATAATGAGAGCTTTTCACTCCTGTTTTAGTGTGTGTATTGAGAGGAATTCATCCTTTGTCAATAATTTGGACCAATTAGTCTTCAGTTACCCAAAATTATATTATACATCTTTTATTTTTTGTTTAATATATTGCTGGAATATTTGGGCCAGAGAAAATTGGTTTTAAGGATTTTTTTCCTGTACTGTTTCATAAAATATACTCCCTTTTCTACCATTTTATATTTCATTAGCATTGTACTATTTTTTTAACTGGTACATAATACGTTATCTGCCTTGCGTTGAGTAAAGGAATATGGTGTTCACAAGAACATGACAAATATCTCCTAAGAATATTCCCTTCAAAAAATAATTCAATTCCCTTTTCCTCCTTTTTGTCTCTATTCCTTTGTTTTTCTTCATTTCTCCTTTATAGCTAATTCTAGCCAAGCCCTTTTTCACCTTCATGCATAATGTATTCATATATTTCATTCATTCATTTTCATCAGGGTGAGAACTGGGGCTTTTAGTGTATTCATTATCTATTCACAATAACTAATATAGAAAAAAGCCAAAAACATCAAGCCAGTGTATTAGCCTATTTCACCAGTTGTTTCCTTTTCTCAAAGTTAGGCAGATACTTCTCAGACAAAAAATGGTAGTCTTATCATCAAAGACCTTAAAACAGGGTGTTCTTTTCTCTCATTCGTGTGTATAACCTATCCTTCCCTCTTGGAATGTGCTTATTCTTGATATATTTATCTTCTGCTTGTATAATGATATTGTCTATATCAACTGTTCATAGAGTTTTTACCTTGTATATATTAGTGTATAAAGGAAATCAATTTGTTAATCATATATCAGTTGTGCTAAGTTGTGGACTTTCAAAGAGAGTAGTTCAAAATAAAGAGATCTTATCTTATTTGTGTTGCCAATCTTATATATGCAAGCATTTCTGATGGTTTTTCATGTTTAGATGATGATAATCAAATTTGATATATCGGAACTTACCAGGGACATTATAGTTATCGAAATTGGGCAAGAGAAGCCAAGTCGCATTTCCTGTAGTAAATGGCAGTATTGATTGCCTGACATGTCTTCTTGCAGGATAAATGGTCAGGAAATCTGGCCCTGTCTTACAAAGAGTAGTGATTGATCCACTTGAGTTTAACTATGGAAAGCCAGCGACCCCAACATCTAGAATGCATATGCTTATTGCTTTTCTAAGTAGGATGAATTCTTATGCTAGATTAAATTTGTATGCATGTGTCTTGCTTCTCAGGCTATGAAGTAGAAATTTATTATGCCAAAGAAACCTAATTATCATCATATAATTATCCCTATTGCTCACGTAGAGTAACAATCTTGTTTCTTGCAGACATCTATTATGCAGTGAAAATAGGTTTAAGGCAGTAGGCATTAAGACTCTTGCAATTCATGTTATCCTTTATATGTGTGTATGAAATGACTAGGTGGTTTTATCCCCCCTGATCTAATTTTGGCAAGGCAGCTCAACCTATCTAATGCCCTTGACCTGAAATTGTTTCATAATGCATGAATTAAGGAAAAATCTACATAAAGATACTGTATCTTTCCTTTAACTGTACTTTGTAATCAAGATGAAATATACCCAGTTGTATGACTTGACTCATAAGCATTAATCTGTGGGAAGCAATTTGAAGTAGTTTATAAATAATATTTCATAAATTACTAAGTAACGACAAAGATCAAATTTCCACATTCATCTGATCTGTGCTATTTGATCTTCTTCAAGTAGCTTGGTCTCTGTCCTATTGTAGACCATTGATTTATTCAATAAGAAGCCAGTGATAGTTAGGCACACTTACATGTGCATTGTAACCAAATAAATTTGTCATAAGCTCTCAATACATTTTAATTGTAAAGTATAAAATTGCCTAACTGTAGAGTTAATTTGTATTCTAACATATTGTTGAATTTATTATAATTGATAGGGGCACAGTGTATAAAGTGTTACAATGTTAACTTTCTTATAATGGCAACTACCATGGTAACAGGGCACAACCTCCAATCAAAATGAAGGTTTCGATGGAAGTTTCAGTAATGGCAAAGTTAAAATAGTAGTAAGCCTTTATGAAATGGGGCCCAGAATTATATGAAAACCATTTGATATGCTTCTCTCTTATTAATTCTTGTTCTGTAGTTGGTTGAGGAGTATCTATTTCATGAATCTTTCTCTCTTTTTTTGCCTATTCTTTCGTCATCGGTGATGTAACCGGGAAATGCTGTTGATATATTCTGTTTTTGCCCAGTACCATTATGGTTTCTCATATTGGACATTGTATTTTCACACTGCAATAAAAGTTTCCAGTGTGTTTTAAGAATATATAACAATGTTTGAATGGTTTCCCTTTTGTTGTGTAAGGTACAACTAAGGTTTCTTTTTTGTGGTATTATAGTGTGAGAGTTTGGGCCCTCATCTTTCTGTATTGAATCTTTTTAATCTATTTTTTATTTTATCTATGATTTTTCGGGTCCCTTTTCTCTTCCCTGTTCACCATGTGGGACTATTTAAAAAAACAGAAGACTTGCTTTAAAATGAACGCAATTTTGATGATAATAATAATACTACTAATAATAACAAAGCTCTCCCTCTTGGTTGAAAATATAGTTGAGCTTGAGTTTTGGAGTTGCGTCTGATAACCATTTTTCCCCAGCAAGGGCCTCCAGTTCTCATCAAATATTTCTGGTGTATTAATCCATCAACCTTTCTTCTTTATCCTTGTGCATTACTATTGCTTTTTCTCATTGTTCAGTCGAATTTCAAGTAAATATATACAAAAACATAATATACAAATAGCGTATATACATAAGTGCGAACGTCCGAAAGTTTGTGTGATGTGAAAGACACTAAAGTGACCCCACTATCAATACGGATTGAAGATCACAAGTCATGAGAAAAGAGATTCTCTACTCACAGGATGAAAAAAAAGGTTACTTGTCATAAGCGGGAATATGAAGAAGATGATCGTTATTCGGAAAGTTGTTTTATTGTTTGTTGTTTTCACGTAATCTGTTCCTTGCAGTTTATTCTTAGATCATCATTGGTACTTATACAAAGACTTTGAGGATATATGGGAAAGATAATCATCACAAAATAACATGTGAATTAGAACAGCAACAAGGAGAAAATTTGTTGCTACATAACAACGGTATTTTTGCCATAATTATAACTAATTATGAAAAAGGTTCAAGCTTTCCTGTCTATTTTAATGTCTTATTCGTAACCATAGGGTTCTCGATCATATGAGAGCAGAAAATGACCAGATCCACACTTATTAAAGTGATATTAGGATGTGAGGGTTATAACTAAATGACAGAATGAAGCTTTTCAACACACACCCCCACGTAGTTTGCTAAGGACTTCGTAATGGCAAAATTAATTTAGTTATCATTGACACACACACCCTTACACACAGACACACACACACAAAAGAGGTCAGTTGCCCGAAGTCATACGTGATATTGAGAGACATTAACCAGATAAATAGGGTAGTTTCTAAATAATGCAATGAGTAATTAGCAGTATGAGTTGTTTATTCTTTAATTAAGCATGTTGATTAGTAGGAGAATATCAAAGAGCAAATTTATTTTGAAAATGCATGCTATATTTGAATGGTATATCAATACCACAAATAATGAGCAGATCAGATAAATAAGATCCTGAAATCTTTGTTCTGTTTTAATGACGGTGGTTTTCTTGAAGATGAACAATCTTTCATCCTTATCATATCACGTTTTTGAAGATTATAGAATCAAACTACTTGACCGATGTCAATTACCTGCTATCATCTCTGAGTGATAGGATATGATGTGTAAATGCCAATATTCGATGAACGAGATCTCTACTTTTCTCTTCCTTTTCTTCTGTTCCCCCCCTTTTCCTCGCTTTTCTATTTTCTCCATTTACTTCCTTACACCTCCATGACTTCCATTTTCATTGGTCTAGTTTCCTTCTTTCTTTTCACTCACCTACCACACATTCTTCTTTTTCTCCACGGAAGATTGCTCTAATCATCACTAATTAGCACGATGCGTTTTTATAAGTAATAATAGGAAGAAAAAAACATTGAGGGATTTTAATTTTTTCAGATTGTTATTTTTATATTGATTTCATTATTTTTTTAGCATAACATATCTATCGCGTTAAATTTCAATTTCGCAAAGTAACACAATCAAGAAGTTACCAAAAAAAAAAAAACAACAACAACAACAAACAAACAGATACGTGTAAGTGAGCCAGGACTTGCTTGTGTTTGAGGCTCTAAATGTCAATTACGAAATACAATAACAATATTTATGTTAAATTACGTTTATTTGTAGAAGCATTAGCATGAGATAAAGGTCTACATAATAAAACTTAATTAAAAAAGCACATACACGCACACGCCCTCAATCACTTATTCAATGGCTTTTTTTTCGTTTAGAACAAAATATATAATATACTTTGTATATTATTGCGAAATACAGTCGTGTATCTGTTCATTTTCAAAGCAGTTTCAGGCAATGTGTGAAATATTACAATTATGTTGTTTATGATGGGATATGGCATATATTATTTTGTATCATACTTTTATTGAAAATCTGAATTATAGTAAAAGACCCTTGTCAATGTTTGGAATGAAAAAGAATAAATGCAATGAAAAAAATGAATGCAAAAAAAATAAAAATAATAATAATACAAAGGCTTCCTATAACACACGTGTACTAGACCTATTGTTCTCTTTCTTCTATAATCGTCTATTTTGCTTTTATTTCCTTTCTCTTTTCATTTTTTTTTCAATCTTGTTCTCGTTATTACCTGCGCTTTTCCCTCTTCCTTGTTTCCATGAAATATTTTTCTGCTTTTTATCATGAATGCCACTCGGCAATCAAGCTTTCACCTTTCACCTCATGCTCATCATAATTTAAATAGTTTTTGTTTTTGTATTATTCAATTTTCCCTTTTTTCTTCACAGTATTCTCAATTTAATTTTCCTTCTATCCTTTCCTACAGTTCTTTGCATTTCTCTGATCTTAAGATAGCACAAGAGACAAATAAGCAACACTAATTATCGTAGCATAATTAACATCATGTTGGTAATATGAGATTTTCTGAAATAAACTTTATTTCTCTTTAATCTATGGTTGCTTGCCCAGGAAAGATTTCTTTGTTTCTTTCATTTTCATTAGCTATATTCTAACCTAAGAGATCATTTCAATGACAAACAAATGAAGTTTAACGGACTTTCGTCATATTTGTTTAACATAGATGGCGCTAGTCATTCCCAATTTTCAATAGCTTCCAAGCACCCACACAAAAGAGGCCTTTATCTCAACAAAGTCACAAACAATGAAAAGATAAGATTGTTATGAAATAAATAATTTATATGGCCTCGATTATCTTGAAAATGAATATCTCTCATATACGTATCATATCATGTCTAGACTTTGACGAATAAATGAAACCGCACTTGACCGATATCAATGCTGGTAATGTTGAAAAACACAGTTTCATTAAAGGTTGATGATGTCTCAAATAAAGTAAACACTCTAAAAAAGGTTTACCCAATATTGGGTAAATGGCATAGGCGGCGGAAGCGGGGGAGACGTGGGGGGGGGGGGGCATGTCCCCCCAAATTTGAGGTGAGGGTGATTCCCCTTAATTCTTTGTTGATAACTATTTTTTTTGCTTGTCAATTTTGTTTCCTGCGTCCCCTCTAAATTCAGATGGACCCCCCTAAAATTTTGATTGATAACCTTTTTTTTCTTTTTTTTTCTTTGCTTGTCCAATTTTTTACCTGTGTCCATCCCCCAAAATTTCAGGTGGACCCCCACCTTAATTTTTTGGCTTCCGCCGCCAATGGTAAATGGAAACACGCATGTTGGTAGGGTAAACAGATACCGAATATTTTGAAAATTTTACGCGATGTTGCGTTGAGCTAGCCTAATATGGGGTAAAAATGCAGCAAACATGCATGTTCCCCATTTACATAATTATAGTATATATTTTTTAAAAATTGAATGTGAATTTATTAACAACAACAACAACAACATAATACAAATTTACACCTAATTCATGACATTGTGCAAACACACATACCAAGCATATTCAAACATGATTAACAAAGTACATTCTGTAAAAAATTTCAATAACAAATTAATAATTCCTTATCATCTCAACTGTACATGTATGTATCATACATTGAACAGTGATTTTTTTAACAATGAACACAAAAACAATGGACTAAATTCAAATCAACTAATGTCAATATTGGTAAGATATTGAAATAAATTGTATTATTAACAGTAGACAAAAAGGGGGAAAACAATTGTTGTTAAAAGGAAAACCAACAGTTAGCACGAGTGCTAGTCGAGATTGGTTCTTCAAGATTCTTTAACTGTATTCTGAATCCAAAGTCAAAGTCAAAGTCTTTGGGTTCACAATATTATAAACGTAAGAAGAAAAAGAAATCAGGACTTAATATGATGTCATTTAATCTTAATGATTAATCACAACTCAAGAGTCTAATTCTTAGATTTTTGCGAACGATGCTCTTGTTGTTTCTTCCCTTATATTTTTGGGTAAATTATTCTATAACCTTGCACCAATGAAAGATTTTTTAAAAGTACCATGTTTCGTATTATATTTGGGTAATCGTAGCATTAAATGCTCTCTCCGTCTTGTACTATACTTATGGTTCATTGACTTAAAACAATCCATTAACGAGTGTGGTAAATGCATGTCCCTTTTTAAGGTCGTATACAAAATGTTGAAACTGAATGCTCAAGCAACTTATGAACGTCTAACACATGTAAACGTAGTAGTCTGGAGCTTGTTCGAATTGGTTAAAATGTTATTACACGCAAGGCGGCATGGCCATATTTTATATGCCAGTAGTATGCAGTTTAAATTAGTTTTATAGCAACTTCGCAAGACTTCTATTCCATACAGTATGTGTGGCTGGATAAAGAATTAATACCAGCGCATGATAATGTGAGTCTTAGGTACACAGTGTCCCAACTTACACAGTAACCCAATTTTCCTTTGTATACATTTATGAACTTTTTGAATGTACTCCTTCTACATAAAATTTTCATCAATTTGGATTCCTACAAAAGATGCTACACTGACTCTGCCTATAACTATGTTACTGATTTCTAGTACACCCTTAATTTCACATGATTGTCTTGGCCCCTTTATGATTATATATCTTTTCATTAAATTTATTGTAAACTTGTTAACAAAACACCAATTCTGTCTCTTTCTCTTCGTCTTTTTATCAAAAGTCTGAAAGATATAGTGTCATTAGCGAATAATCTGATTTAAAATAAGTTGTGGCAGATGGTAGATCATTGATATACAACAGAAATAACGTGGGCCCAAGGACTGAACCTTGAGGAACACCATATGTTATCATTCTCTGCCTAGATAGTATTTCCTTGTGGCATTTTGCGGCACAAATTCGCGGAGTAAATGTAGGCGGAGCATTCGTGAGCGAAACAAATATCCGCGACGTACAATCGGAGCAGTTGTAGGTGGAGCAAATATCGGCGGAGCAGAAACTTTGTCGCGTACAATCGGAGCAGGTGTTGGCAGATCAAATCTCCTCGGCGGAACAATAATGTAGAAGTAGCATATATCGGTGGAGCAAATGTTGACGTAGCAAATATGGGTGGAGCAAATGTCGGCGGAGCAATTGTCCAGAGCAATTATCGGCGATACAGTTGTCACATTTTGCGTAGCAATTATCGGCGGAGCAGTTGTCGCAAAATGCGTAGCAATTGTCGACGGAGCAGATGTTGGCGGAGCAATTATCCTGGAACCATTCTTGATGAGGTTCAGGTTTGAAGAACAAACCGGACATGATAACTCAGTGCTAGAGTATCCGCCCCATGAACGGCAGGTCGTTCGATCCCCAACCGAGTCATACAAGAACACTTATAGAAATGGGACTTTCTGCCTCTTGCTTAATGCTCAACATTTCGATTGAAGAAAGGTAGTAATAACATGCATGTGTAATTATGCAGGGCCCGCTGCAGTTACTTTACCCATGGATCTATAAAGAGATGGACGATGAACGCGAGCATCTCTTTGATCCCATGATAGTCACCGTCAACGGTTATGTGCATCTTAATAGGAACATACATGTGTTACAATAGCAATTAACATGACTACAAAGACGTATGTGATCAGTTTGCCTGGTGTAAGTTTTGTTTGCTGATACCCTGTTTCAGCATGTGCCATTCAATCAACATGCTTTAAGGTTCTCAAGTTTGCTGCTCCAAAGATTTCTGTGACATAAAATATGATATTTTTCGATCCGGACACTTTCGGACGCAAGTAAGGACCTCCATAACATTGATAGATACACGATCTATACACGTCATGTGACATCTGGAATATTATGGAGAAACTTGGAAAAATTGGATTTTAATTGGTTAACAATGACAAATTTGTCTCTATATTAAAATATGCAGACATTTCCCCTAATGAGACACATGGAACTAAGACTACCAAAGGAAAATAAGAACTGCACATAGATTTTCCATGATTATTATGCGATTTTTTATTTAACTGCGTGTCTGTGAACAAGTTCCGATCACGAACTGCCTCAGGCCATTTTCACGGTAACGATAAAAAGAGAATGTTATTCAGATGACAATAACAGTCACATGTTAGGGAATTCCTTATATAAGCGACGAATGTCAATCTCTTCATAGGTCCATTCTTTACCGAATTGGCTCTCCTGGGTATATAGCATTTTATTATTATTATAATTATTATTAAACGCACTGTTCACAAATGTACGTTCCCACATTGGCCTAGCCTTAATACTATAGTAGTATAATTTATGAATACAGCATGAATAGGATAAATAAGAACACTATCGATCCTCGATAATAGAGGTTATAAAATCCTAGATTACACAAAATCTGAAGAAATCAATGTGCATTTGAATTTCAAATAGATTAAAATTTTGGTTTTCCCTTTGTAATGAAATGATCGAACCTCAATTCCAGGTTACTACCAGATCAACCGCTTATTTGGTAATGCTTTTTAAAAAAATATTTGTTAACGTCACTAGCGTACCTACGGGGGGGGGGCACTCTGCCCCCTGACGAGCCACAACCAATACAAAAGACATATACCTGCCCCCCTGACGAGCTTATTGAAGACCTTTTTTTTTTGGCTTGTCAAATTTTTTTCTGGTACGAAAACCTTTATTTTTTATTTTTTGGCCGCCAATTTTGCCCCCCCTGTGGAAAAACCTAGGTACGCCACTGGTTAACGTCGATTTAATTTTCTCCAACCGAGGCTTCTTAGGGTTAGGGTCATCTTGATGACGGTTTTCCTCACCGTTATTGTCGGATGTATTACGTTCTAAAAAAATAAGAAAGTGAGAGCAGATAAACTTCAAAGTCATAAACATTAAACAATAAAATACAAACAGGTAGGAAAACATTTCTGGTGCCGATAACAAATCAACGAAATGTTTCACACTTTTCATCTGCCTATGTGTACTCATTCTGTTAAATGAGTGAGACCTGGAGCGTTTCTGTGTGAGTTCAGAACGTGTTTTCTCGTAAGAATTAAATTCTCTTTAAATTCATCTACTGCAGTTTTTATTGGTTTTATACTTCTTTTCTTAGTGACAATTGATATTACTGAGAAATGCTTCCATGAAAATGCGTTTCACAACTTTCTATGACCATCTCATTGTAAAGACCACCGCACACCTTACGACTGTTCGCGATCCGATTTTGGAACAAATCGCATTTTGCTCATTTTCTGAAAATGTGAATGGAACATATCATTTTATTTGAGGTTAAAATTAATTGAAATAATACTAATATAACCATTTTGAAAGATCGCAAGCATTTATTTTGGAGTAAAGGCCAAATTTAGTTTCAAATCGTAGCCAATCGTACGACTGCTATGACGTCATTACGACTAGATATTAAATTCGCTTTTATTCTAAGAAGGATGATAGCACAGTCAAAGATTTGATCACAGGCATTCATACGATGATTTAGAACATTACACAGTAAGATATTCTAAGTCTCATTATTACCATCAAATTCTACTACATTTTATTCTGAATTTAAATCGGGTCGCAGACCAATCGTAAGGTGTGCGGTCGCCTTAATGCTTAGAATTCATAACAGCTGCATAAATACCATGATACTATTAAACTATATTCAATTCAATTCAAATAAACATTTATTTTCTTTGATTTCACATATTTCTATGTTTTTCGTAAACACAAATTCATATAAAATCAGTTTGTCATGAAAAATATCAATATGTAAATGTTAGGTTTAAAAAAGAAGGCGTATACCCTAAAAGCAAAGGCTTGTGGCGAGATTCGCCTATAGACATAAATCAAATACAGTAAACAATACAAAGAAACAAGTGGAATGCCTCTGGCCGTCTCACCTGCATCACGCGATTCAATATAGCAGCAGTGCTGATTTTGAAAACTACTATAACTCGCACAAGATGTTCAGTGATACTTGGTTACTCTTATTTCCACGTTTTATGAACTAGACCCATACACTTATAGAGATAGGATGGTAATTCAACAAATACCCCCAACGTGGCCAAAGTTCATTGACCTTACATGACCTTTGACCTTGATCATGTGACCTGAAACTCACACAGGATGTTCGGTGATACTTGATTACTCTTATGTCCAAGTTTCAAGAGTAAGATCCAACAACTTTCCAAGTTATAATGGTAATTAAACAGATACCCCCATTATGGCCAAAGTTCATTAACCTTTGACCTTGGTCATGTGACCTAAAATACGCACAAACTGTTCAGTGATACTTGATTACTCTTATGTCCAAGTTTTATGAACTAGACCAACACACTTTCAAAGTTATGGCGGTAATTCAACAAATACCCCAATTCGGCCAAAGTTCATTGACCCTAAATGACCTTTGACCTTGGTCATGTGACGTGAAACTCATGCAGGATGTTCAGTAATACTTGATTACTATTATGTCCAAGTCATGAATCAGATCCATAAACTTTTAAAGTTATGATGGTAATTCAACAGATACACCCAATTCGGCCAAAGTTCATTGACCCTAAATGACCTTTGACCTTGGTCATGTGACGTGAAACTCATGCAGGATGTTCAGTGATACTTGATTGACCTTATGTATAAGTTTTATGAACTAGGTCCATATATTTTCTAAGTTATGATGACATTTCAAAAACTTAACCTTAGGTTAAGATTTTGATGTTGATTCCCCCAACATGGTCTAAGTTCATTGACCCTAAATGACCATTGACCATGGTCATGTGACATGAAACTCAGGCAGGATGTTCAGTAATACTTGATTAACCTTATGGCCAAGTTTCATGAACTAGGACCATATACTTTCTAAGTTATGCTGTCATTTCAAAAACTTAACCTCAGGTTAAGATTTGGTGTTGACGCCGCCGCCGCCGCCGCCGTCGGAAAAGCGGCGCCTATAGTCTCACTCTGCTATGCAGGTGAGACAAAAAGTAGGGGACCCAGAAGGGACCCTTGAGGGACTCCACATGATACAGCTTGATGTCTTGAGTCGATTCCATTCAATGATACATACTGCTTCCTATCAGTCAAGTAGCTTTTGAACCAGCTAAGGGCGATGCCCCTGACTCCATAATGAGACAGCTTTCTGTATTTCATGGTCAACTGTATCAAAAGCTTTCTAGAAATCCAAATATATACCTATTGTATGATGGTGGTCATCTAATGCTTGAGCTATTTTATCTACAAAATGTAAAATAGCATGTGTAGTGGTGTTTTTTCACGAAAGCCAAACTGGAATTTCGAAAATATTTTAGTCTTGTTTAAAAATGTTACTGTTCTTTTATATATCCGTGTTTCTAAGATTTTCGAAAAAGATGTCAGCAACGAGATAGGTCTATAATTATTTAAAGTTTGAGTATCACCCTTTTTAAAAATTGGCACAACTTTCGCAATTTTCATTCGTTCTGGTACAATACCAGAAGAGAAAGATAAATTGAAAACATGAACAAGCGGTTTTACAATTTCATGTACGACATCTTTAATTAACTCATTTTTAACGCCATCAAAACCGGGGCTCTTATTATTTTTAAGCGAATTCACAAGATTTATAACTTCTGTTTCATTTGTCGGTGTCAAAAAAGTGTGTCGCTATACGGTTCATGTAAGAAATCAAGAAAACTTTTCTGACACTTGGGTAGAGTATCCTGAAGTTTCAACCCAACACCACAAAATAGTCATTAAACTTATCCACAATAACATTTCTATTTTCCACAGGATGACCATTCACATAAATACAGTTAATATTTGTAGTTTTTGATGGAGATTTAAAGAAGCTTCTTATAACTTTCCATGTACTTTTTATATTATTAAATGACATTTGAAATTGAGCAGAAAAATATTGTTTCTTTGCAGCACGTAATACAGAAGTTAGAATATTTTTATAATTTGAATACTTTATTTTCATAACTTCGATACTCCTCCTTTTATACTGATAATAAAGCTTGTTTTTCTTAGTTATTGACTTTAATATAGTTTTACTTATCCATGGTATTCTAGGCACTTTATCATAATCTCTCTTTTTAAGTCCAACTAGAGGAACATTTTCATCATACAACAACATGAATTTTTGAAAGAAATTATCAAAAGCGTTTTCAGCATCTTGATTTGACAGTAAACTATTCCAATCAGTTGCCGTTAAAGCTACTCTAAATTTAGCAATATTTGCACGAGTATGCTTGCGGATTGATTTGCTGTCAATATGCTCACAATTAAATTTTCCCAGTGTTAACCTACAAAACACAGGAAAATGATCAGATATATCAGATACTATAATTCCGGAGGGGGGATTTGGTAGTACATTACAGAATATATTGTCAATTAAAGTACTTGAGACATCAGTTATTCTTGTTGGCTTAGTAATAAGGGGCAATAAGGAGAAAGACAGCAAATTTAGAAAAACATCAATTTGATTATCTTCATTACAATGTAATAAATTTAAGTTATAATCTCCCATAAGATACAGTGTCTTTCCTACCAAAATTGGATTTTCTAGGACTGACTGGAATTCATTTATAAAATCATTGAAGTTACAATTTGGAGGCCGGTACACAACTCCTATGACAGGATTCTTTTGACCAGGATTGTCAATCTCAACAAAAATAGCCTCCAAGTGGTCTGACATCTTATCAAGGTCAGGACGTGCCTGATACTTTACTTGAGAAGGGATGTACAATGCAACACCTCCACCACGTCTACTTAACCTATTATTACTCACAAGATTAAACCCAGAAATAGAAAAAAGATTCCTGTCAGCTTCACTCCTAAACCATGTTTCTGTGACACCAAGTGTTACAAATCCTGGACTAGCATGACCCATAAATCTCAACATTTTATCAAAATTCCTATAAATACTACGCATATTTAAGTGGAGAAGAGTTAAACCATTGCTCTGTTTAGAAACCGTGTCAAAAAACTGACCTTCCGTATGATAATTGCAATTTACATGAGGAACATCATAATTGTCACAAAAATTGTCAAGCTCAACAAAAATAGCCTCCAAGTGGTCTGACATCTTATCAAGGTCAGGACGTGCCTGATACTTTACTTGAGAAGGGATGTACAATGCAACACCTCCACCACGTCTACTTAACCTATTATTACTCATAAGATTAAACCCAGAAATAGAAAAAAGATTCCTGTCAGCTTCACTCGTAAACCATGTTTCTGTGACACCAAGTGTTACAAGTCCTGGACTAGCTTGATCCATAAATCTCAACATTTTATCAAAATTCCTACAAATACTACGCATATTTAAGTGGAGAAGAGTTAAGCCATTGCTCTGTTTAGAAACCGTGTCAAAAAACTGATCTTCCGTATGATAATTGCAATTTACATGAGGAACATCATAATTGTCACAAAAATTACTCATATTATCCTCATAAAATGTACAAATTTCATCATCCATTTGGGCCATAGAGATACAGAATGACAAACATTACAGGAGAGTATGTCAAAGTAGTCGGCTAGTAATGCAAACAAAGAAAAGGGGAAAACGATACATAAAAGATGAAAATAATATTTTGTTAAATAAATTTATGCAATATGTATAACAAACCCCGGTAACAAACATGTAAAATTGATATGTTTTAGTGGAGCCACCGACTCACCTGTATTCATATTTACCTCACCACCGTGCATTGTTTTCCGTTCATGTTAATCTTTTGCTCCAACAGTAAATATACCTAAATTTTGGCGGCCGCGATGAGGAAATGTAAAAATAATATTTTTCCGTCCCCCTTCTATTCATGAAAGCTAGATAATGAGAAACTCTAGCATAACTCATAGTCATCGGACGTTGGTAATCGGTACCGACTTTTCTCGGTAATCAGGGTCTCCACCCCCTGGAAAAAGTCTCGAAACGGCCCCTTAGTGCAGTCCACTAAAAAGAGAGAAAAAGAAGAAGAAGAGGAGGAGGAAGAAGAAGCAAAAAGGAAGAAGCAGGAGGAAGAAGAAATTAAAGAAAATTGGGAAAAACAGAAATAAAAATGGATACAGATCCAGGGGGCTCGAAGGGCCTTGCACCCCCCAAAAAAAGAAGAGAGACATAAAGATGATAAGAAAATGAGGGGAAGGGGGAGATAGGGATAAAGACAAAGAAAAAAAGGGGGAGTGAATAAAGAGCAAAATTGAAGATGGAGAAACGGATCCAGGGGAGAGGAGGTCAGAGGAGTCTTGCTCCTTCCTACCCCCCAAAAAAAAAGAGGGTTGGAAAAGTGACAGAAAGAGAAGGAGAATTAAAAAGGTTATCGAAAATAAGGGGGAATGTACATAGGTACTCTCCCTAAATCATTATCAGGTATCGAATGTAAAATCGACATGTATGCAGATGACGCAGTCTTACTTTTCAAAGCCCGATCCCCTAATGAACTATAATCAAATATGAAAGCCGGATTAGAAGAAATATGTAATTGGTTTGTTACGATACTGCAACAAATAACAAGTAAATTAAGGTTTAGATTTTCCTCTTTTTATTAAAGGAATTAATTAAGTAAACATAAACAAATTAAAACAAAATATCTTACAACAATCTCTTGAAATCAGTTCTGGCGTTATTCCAAATAATATCCCACTTGGTTGGCGAAAATTCACAATGATGGCGATGATGAAACTGATGTTGAATAATGAGAGTCACTGTAACAAGTTGAAATGTCCGTGAAGACGATGTTGACGATGATTAACAGTCAAATCCAGCAATCCATGGGTAGAAAAGCGTTCATTGAACAGGTTGATGATGTTGATGATCTGGATGAGAACTGAGAATTCCTCTCTCAAAATAACTGCAAACAGTTCATTATGACGGGCAATTCATTCCACAGAAGATAAATATTCCAGGTGGAAATAAACTCCGCTCTGACATAAAGTCTGGCGTGAAACTCTGAGTTCTGATCTGATGTGACGAAGTGATCTGATCTGATCAAGTGATCTAATATGATGTGATGTTGTCCTTGAAGAAACCGCCAGTTATATATACACATTTCAGCTATTCTAGATTATTCTTTATTCTAGAAGCTTCTATTATTGTCTATTATAGAAGGTTCTAGTATTGTCTTTAAAAACATTCATGAATGACCTCAGTGAAATGTCAACAGTGTCAACAAAATAGCTAAGCCTATTGTTATTTCCACTACCAATACAAGTCTATTGTAAAGTAATCTCTATTAAGTCTGTATTATCTCTCTTGGGACATTCAAGGGATAACAAAGAGTTATCTTAATCATTCAAAAATATTCTTAAAGAGGAAATAACTAAATAAATGAATGTAATTACTCTTACAATTATTCTTATATATAACAGGTTAATCACTCATACATGTTAGTTAACACTAAATACTATCAAAACAAGATACGTGATACTTGTTCCAAACAGCGAC